>NW_021132628.1:0-17925 GCF_004193835.3 Ostrinia furnacalis | reverse complement strand
TAGCTACGGCCGCCGTGGTGGCAGGGGCAGGCGGCGCGCGGCACGCACTGGCAGCCCTACACTCGCCGCGTGACGTCACGCTCACCAGGTGTTGCACGCCTCCTGCATGCGGCTCCCGTCGGGGTAGCTACGGCCGCCGTGGTGGCAGGGGCAGGCGGCGCGCGGCACGCACTGGCAGCCCTACNTTAGTGGGTGTAGGGGCTACCCACCTTCTGGTAGGAAGAACCCCACATAACCCCCTCGCTGCCCCCGCAGCTGGTGGGTATGAAATGTTATGCATTTTCCGGATAAAAAAAGAATAGTTAACAGGAAAAGTTTGTTTTGAATAGAACCGATTTGAAAAAATCTCTCACCATTAAAATTATTTTTTTTTACTGCTGAACAGAGGCATTTATTATTTATTAGGACTAATGTATACCATGATTTATAATTATGGAGTCGGTGTTGGAAGATTTGAAGATTTTATAGTTTCCTTGAGCTGTCACTTGACAGCCTGGCACACTTTTACGATGGTGGATTAAAGTATTTTGGTTTGACTATAGAGCGTGAGAACACGCACACAGTCACAATTATTTTAGTGTGAATAAAAATAGCATCGAAATTACCTAAACTTGACATGCCTCGCTAGACGTAAACGCTCTTAATATTCACTCGACACTGGCAAAAAAAAACCTCCCAGAGAGGTTTGGTTGCCATGTTACGAAAAAAAAAGAAAAAAAATGTGTTTGAAATGGAACAGCAATTCAAATATTTAAATATTTTTTTAAAAAGCTTAAACAAAAAAGGCGTACATTCACTGTGAGCATTCAACTGTAAACAAAACCTAGTTGCTTAATACTCGTATAACCAAACAATTTTCAAGCATAACTAATACACTGCGGCACAAAGTGAATAATCGCTCGAATTTGTATCCCTGGATGTCCAAATACGAGAGAGCCATCTAAAATTAACTTGGATCATATTTTGTTTACTGAAATCGGATGTCAACCTCATAAAGGGTTGGTGGAATCGCATGAGCTTAATGGCCCTAATAAATCCGTCCTTGTCGCATGTGACGGGGTATAGCGAGAAAGGTGAGCTGTGGTTGTGTGAGAGCGGAGAGTTTTATTTATTTACACTATTATTCGCAAGCTGAAGTGGCAATGGGCAGGGCACATAGCATGCAGAGCTCACGATCATGGATCAGCGAGATTCTGGAGTGGAGATCACGTACCAGAAAACGCAGCTTGGGACGTCCACCTACAAGGACTGACGACCTCATGGAGGTAGCAGGAAGGCGCTGGATGCAGGCCGCTACCAACCGGCCAATCTGGAAATAATTAAGAAGTCTTTGACAAGCAGTGGACATCATGTGGCTGAAATGATGATGAAGATAATAATTTGGATAACCATCAAGACAAACAGTAAACAAGGAATTCACTTCAACATCATCATCATCATTGCAGCCATAGGACGTCCACTGCTGAACATTAGGCCTCCCCCAATAATCGACTTCCACAATGATTTCCACTCGGTGATCAACTCTCTGCTGAGGGAAGCGGTAAGCATCTGGGTGCGGACAGTGGAGGACCTCCTTCTGACTTGTATTTGTTTCTCTCTATTTTGATAGAGAGAAACAAAAAAAAATACTTATAAGTAATATTTAATCAGACGAAATCAATCAATAGTATAACTATTGTGATAGTCAATTGAGAATGCTACAAATACCGGCTTACTACGAGCCGTATTTCTCGTAGCTACGAGTGGATGCTCACTACGGAAAGGTATTATTAGACAAACTACGACCAATTCAATCGCAAGGCACTCGCTACGAGGTAGAGCCGTAACGTCGTAGAGTCTACGAGCTCAGTAATTTGTAATTTGGCATGTTCTGTATTAATTTTATTTATTTATTTTTATTTATTTATATTAGGAAGACCAGGGTTTACATAATTGATTATTTTACAGTTAATAACACTTGAATATGGCAAAACCCTCCACTATAGTGGAGGAGGCTCATAGTCCAGCAGTGGACTGTAAAGGGCTGTTGATGATGATGATGAACACTTGATAACCAGTCTATAAGTCTAGCATGACTCAGTAAGGTATGGGAGTGACACGAGAGGCCTTTATGGGCAAATTGCCAAATTCGTAAATTGCCAAATTCGTAAATTGCCAAATTCGCAAATTGCCAAATTCACAAAATGTCAAATGCGCAAATTGACAAATTCGCAAAATGTCAAGTTTTAAAAATTTCCAGTTGTTTAGGTTTATTAATAAAAGTCAAGTAATTAATTGGCAGAACTTTTAATCGTTAAAATGTTTAAGGTTTTTTTAAATATGAAACCACAAAACCGTAATATAAACACATTTTTAAAACTTGACATTTTGCGAATTTGACAATTTGCGCATTTGATATTTTGCGCCATCTTGAAAAAAAATCTTGTCCCATTTGAGAACCAAACCCAGACCCGCTTCAAGTCAAGCCCCGTCTCAGATTCATCTGACGTGATAAATCTCATAATGTAGGTAACAGGTGCGTCCTGGTGACGTTGACTGAGGATTACCTGCTCTCAGCATCAGCTGTTTAAGATTCCACATTTGAATGGCATTTTACGAGCTGTCATACCTGTTTTTATTTACTGTTTTTACCGGTTCAAATAACATCAGACTGTAACAAAAGATATTTGTAAGAGAAATACAAAGCAATTTCATTTGGTTCTAGCAGACTAAAATAAGTTCCAATTTTGCCTTGGTTGTCGTAAAAAGAACAAATATGCGAATATCAGGCTTTATCAACCCACCTGGCTAGCGTGGGGAGGGTGTTTGGCCTACCCATTCTAAATAAAATTAGAGACAAAAAAGTATTTAGAAGAGAAATACAAAGCAATGCCGTGTGGCTCTGGCAGAGTAGAATAGACTACATACTCCCATTCTTAACGTCATCATCATCATCTCAGCCATAGGACGTCCACTGCTGAACAGGCCTCCCCCAATGCTTTCCATGTTGCCCGGTTGGTAGCGGCCTGCGTCCAGCGCCTTCCTACTTTTACTATTCTTAACGTGGATGTCGTAAAAGGTGGTTAAGGGAAAAATATGCGAAGGTCCATCCTCAGCCCGTGTACCCAGCGCGGGAAGTGAAGGCCAAATCCTCCATAAGCCTTTGATAAATTAGAAAAGACGTGCTCTTACAGTGAAGAAAACTAAATGACCCAATCAATGGTGGTGACAATGAATACTGTTCAGGTGAAAACATCAACGCGTATAAAACAGAAGGTGTCTTGCAACTAAACAAAACTTATTCGAAGCCATAATAGCCGAACGATTAAGGGGTCTGGCCGAATTGAAATACGAGGAACGTGGGTTCGAATCCCGCCGCCGCTTGACTATTGTGATAAGCCCACTCTTAACACAAGCTTAATTATTTAGCTTAAAAACCTACTACAAGATGCTAACGGAACATGACAATATCACCCTACATCAGCCGAAAGACGTCCACTGCTGGACAAAGGCCTCCCCCAAGGATTTCCACAAAGACCGCGGCACATAGCTCGAAGAGCTGATGGCAGCTGGGGCAGGAAAGTTCTTGAGTGGCGACCACGACCCGGAAGACATAGCGTGGGCAGGCGGACCAACGATCTGGTGAAGGTCGCGGGAGGTGCCTGGATGCGACATCATTTACGTTTCATTTTTTTCCATCACATTGTTCTACGAGGCATCACAGTATCTAAGAGTAATTAAGATTCATCTCATTTTTCAACGAAAATTAAAAACCACGAGGTTATTGTAAAGAAACACAACTCTCACCGCTCTCGTTTTATGGGGCAATATTTTCCAACATTGTAATAGAAAAACTAGTTCAGCATTGCTGTGAACGAAAAACGTAGAAGTATTATAGCCAGCTACTTTTGGTGTGTCATTTCTGTCTGTAAACTGATAAAAACAATAAAAAAATTGCTCCCTATAACTAGCGGATAAATATTTAAAATGTTTATTTATAATATTATCTGAAGAAAGATAAAACCTAGGGGAGTTTCTAGATTGACTGACCCGCTACAGTTAAATAAGTTTTTGGACTTACTTGGTCAACGCTGTCGGTCGATGCTTACTTGCAAAGTCCCCGAAGATTTCCCACCCGGAGCCATCCAAGTTTTAGTGGGTCTTGCTGCACGCACAACACACACACAATTCACAGCATATTTCTTGAACACTGCGGATATTTACACTGTTATTGCGGTTTTTCACTCGCACGCGCGCGTCATTTTGCTTGACTGGACGTAGGTAGTTATGTAGGTAGATTCGAAACGGGCAGCGCCCTCTAGTGGCGTGTTTGCGCACTCATTTTTAGTTGGTCAAAGATAAGATTACGAATTTTAGTCTTCTTAACATTTTTAAACTTGGATCCGTTGATATTTGAAGTGTGAGTACAATAATTAATGGTTTTCACTTGAAAGTTTAAAATGAACTTTTTTGAAGTAAATTATCTGTGCTGTTTCCGTTAGTCTGTTTAGAGATTTACAGCAAAGTTATAATGGATGCTATGTTTCCTGTTTGCAGTTAGAAAAATAAAACTGTGTTAACTGAAAAATGTATTTAAAAACTTTTATTTGATTGCCTATTCAAATTTTGTGTTTGTGCACAAAATTTGAATAGGCAATTACAGTTACAATTACAGTTAGAAAAATAAAACTCTGTGTTAACTGAAAAATTTATTTAAAAACTTTTATTTGATTGCCTATTCAAATTTTTTGTTTGTACAATAAAAATGATGAATTTCAAATACCAAAGCAAAATAACTGAAATCTGAATGTATCATTTATTTAATTTTAAATGATAACTACCTTAGCTCGATACTAGACTAAAATATCCTTGTTGTTAATATGTTAGAGCAAATTTGACATAAGAAAGGCTTCTACACTGCGCTGCTCTTAATAATGAAGCCAGCACAAATCCGAGTGTGAAATGCCAAGCTATTTCCGTAGAACACTTCTCTAAATCATATTACTGTACCAGGAGACAGGAAGAGCTATAAATCCGGGCAAAATTTGGGTCTGCCACACCATACCTAAATTCATTTATCCTTCTCTTACTATAATAGGTGTACGTATAGAAGGTTTTTTCCTTATTTTTGTTTTTTCGTTCGTTTCAGCCAAATGAAGTCCACTGCTGGACAAAGGCCTCCCCCACTGCCGCTTAAATTTAGCAATTTGGTTGACTTTGTCGGTTACTTTGGTTTTCCTTCGGATCTCTTTATTTTAAATCGACTTTTTCACTGGATGTTTTTATCTACAACTTTTTCCTTGTCATCTGGTGCAAAAAGGACACAGATACTTACTTGGATGTAAAATAGCTTTGCGGTTAGATTAATTTCAATTTTGGTCTTTGGCAGAATTTTTTTCAAGTTTTATCACCTTTTTAGTCGTAAATATTTGATGCTATTTCTTGTTGCGAGTCTACTACAATAAACTCTATTGTGAAGGCACTATGTCACTAATTAATTTAATCTTAGTTAGTGAGTAAATTTCGTGTAAAACATGATATCGTTGAAGACGTAAGATTTATCTTGTTATGGTTGACTTGACCGCCGTTTGATTATAATTTAGTTTAATAATAACTTATCTAATGACATGAAAATACTCCAAAATCCTCAATTTGCAAAATTAGAAGTTCCTTCTCACGAATTGGAGACTAAATATTAATGATCTGATGATGAAAGTCATATAGGGCACATAGCTAGTAGAGCTGATGGCCGCTTGAGCAGGAAGACGTAGCGTGGACAGGCCTCCCACTAGGTGAACCGACGATCTGGTGAAGGTCGCGGGAGGTGCCTGGATGTGAGCGGTGCAGGACTGGTCTTTGTGGAAATCTTTGGGAGAGGCGTTTGTCCAGCAGTAGGCGTCTTTCGGCTGAAACAAACGAATGAACGATGATGGTCAATGACACGAGTATCAAGGCAGATTAATCCTACTACTTGGCTTTAACAATGTGATAGTAATAAGATGATCGTGCTCATGCATTGGAGACTAAAATTAAAAGACTGGATGATAATAATGGTCAAACGATGAAAGTATCAAGGCATTTTAATCCTACTACATTTTTACCTTAAAATGTAGTACGATTATGATGCCTTGATACTTAATGTAAAAATACGTCGTTATATTAATAGACCATGCAACTGTTACCTACTGCAAATAAAAATCATATAAATACCCTTTTGCCATTCAACACAACTGCTGCGGAATTCAATATAAATCCAACGAGCCAACAGTTTTATAGTTCCAGTGTTGCAGTGCATTTAAAATATACATATAAATGGCGGATTAAATGCTTGTAGCCGCTACAGTATTCACGCGCGAAAGGATACGAATGAACTCGGGAATTTGTGTAAATGTATGAGAAACCATATTATAATTATAGCTTAATATTTTGTTTTTCGTGTATTAAGCATATTATAAATCGCTTGGAATACTTTCAAAATTGTTAGCTTTATTTTGTTTGTATCAAAGATTTAGCATTCAGTTTGTATTATTTAAGTTATTCTACAGAAACTTTAGTATTAAAGTAATTAATTGTTCTACAGAAACTCGTATAAAGTCTTCGAAGCGCAGTCCAGTTCTTAGAAAGAGAGACTTTCTAGATTTTAGTTGCTAGACATCGTCAGTTCTGCTTACTAGATGAAAAAATATTTTTACTAAATAAAAATGTGTAAAACACAATTATCTAATGAGGTGATGACATGATTTGATTCAGATTTGGTACTTTTTGTACGGAAAAAGCATGTCAACTTACTGTGGCATCAACTATTAAACGCAGCGTAAAAGTCTAATATGCTGTCGCCAGTACAAAAATACAATACCTATCTATGTCATTATCATCATCATCATTTCAGCCACAGGACGTCCACTTGACTGCTGAATATAGGCATCCCCCAATGATTTCAATGATTTCCATAACGACCGGTGTTAGCGACCTGCATCTAGCGCCTTTCTGCTATCTTTATGAGGTCGTCGGTCCACCTTGTGGGCCCACACCTCCACTCCAGAACACATAGCTGGTGTGTCGATGCAAAAGCCAAAACTAGTAAAGTCCCAATCTCTTAATTTTTGATTCATCCACATAAAAAATAACTAGAACATTCTGCAATCGTAATACTAACAATGCCACTGAAATAAAGTAACTCGCACATTTACCAACTAATCCGAGCATTCGGGCCTACTGTACCGCGAACGCTCACGAGCGCGCAAATAGCTGGCTTTGAAATCTGGAATAATGGAAGCTCATTATTTCATTCTAAAAATAGCATGAGAATTATTTGTCTTTGACACAATTTTGATAATTTTCTCGCGCAGTGTCAAACAGTTATAATTTGGTACAAGTATAACTGTAAATAGTATTATGTGGCTCCAGCAAAGCAGAATAGATACCACTCCTACTCTTTCGATATGTTGAAATAGGCAACAAGGGACAAATTAATATGCGAATCCATGGAGTTTAAACTAAATTCCATTGGTAAATTAGAAAGAGTCGAACTTCTGTTGTGGAGACCAAAAATAACCCAATTTCGAATACGGAAAAAAACACTCAAAATTGAACTACAAAATGTAATTTTATTAATATGAATGTAGTTCGTATTGCTATTGGACCTCCGGTTTCTTGACAGCCAGATTCAAAATCATCATCATCATTTCAGCCATAAGACGTCCACTGAACATAGGCCTCCCCCAATGATTCAAATAACGTAATCAAGACCGACTTTTCAAAGTCAAAGTCAAAATTTCTTTATTTGTTTAGACTAATAAATAGTTCTTACAAATCGTCATTTTGCTCTTAAGGAGCCTCTACATGTCTCATAATCTTTTTACCCTACCAGCGCTTCGAGACCAACATTTGGCAAGTGCTGAGAAGAAGCGCCGCAACAAACTCAGTCACCACTGTCTGCCGGTTTAGTTGACCGATAGTTGGGTCGGGCTGTGAATCAGTATGGAGATGTATGAAAGTGCGCACATTACACCGATTTGGTATCGGCCGATTCTTCATACAAATTAGAATCGGGCCCAACTATCGGCTGACTAAGTTAGTGGTCTGCGTCTAGGCTTAAAAAGGGCATTACTTAAAGCTCAATCAAATATGTAACTCATAAAACCATAAGCCTCACGTAGCCCTAATGTATCCAATCGATCTCCCCCGAAATCAAGGGTGTATTCCAAACCCTTGGAAAAGAGGCCTTATTTTTTCGTAGTATTAGGACCTCAATGTACGAAAATTTGATGCGATATTTTGTTATAATTAACGCACATTTTCTTAATGTTTTAAAATTATTAGCGTCTTTGGTCAGTTTTTGAAAATCATGTCTTCGACTTTGTATATTAATCATCATCATCTCATCTCAGCCATAGGACGTCCACTGCTGAACATAGGCCTCCCCCAATGCTTTCCATGTAGCCCGGTTGGTAGCGGCCTGTGTCCAGCGCCTTTCTGCTACCTTTATGATGGAGATATGCAGACATAATAATATTCAGAATTCTGACCAAGCTTTGTTGCGGGTTCCAAGAACGTAAGCAAACCCACGGGACTACTCAACCTTTAGTGGTTGAGTTTTCTTGGGTCAAACTTTCGATCCTAGCTATAATGAGAAGGAAAGAGAGTAAAATTTTAATTCTAGCGCTTAACTCAATGAGTGCCGGAGGTATGAGGTCGGGATCATACAAATCTGAGGTGGAATTGTGTAAAGCAATCGTAATCATTTGACAGTTCATAACGTCCGATAAAGTCGGTTATACATTACGATTGCTTTACACAATTCCACCTCTGAAACATAATCTGAAGTCTCAATGACGTTGCAGGTCTCAAAAACACCCCCCCCCCCCCATGCCACTCTCACACCTCAGGCACTGAATGAGTTCAGCGCTAAACCTACAGTCCCGTTCAAAGTCAAAATCAAAATGTCCTTATTCCTATATTGACTAATTAAACTGTAATTACAAATCGTCAAATATTTTGCTCTTATGGAGCCTCTACATTGTCTCATAATCTTTTTACCCCACCAGCGCCTCGAGACCAACATTTGGCAAGTGCTGAGAAGAAGCACCGCTACAAAATCAGTCACCATTGTCTGCCGGTTCATCTTCAGCCTCAAGAATTTCGATTTCGAAAATCGGCAAGTTCTGGAGCGAGATCAAACGCGAAGCTCAAGACCGAACGAGATGGAGGACTGTTGTGGACGCCCTCTGTCCCATCTAGAGGACATAGGACCTTAATACCCGTTTTCACCATCAATCCTTAATTTTTAAGTGACCCCTATAAAAACATAATTCCTGTTATGTGTTACCATAGGGGTCACTTAAAAATTAGGGATTGATGGTGAAAACGGGCATAAGTCTCAAGAATTTCACAACTGTTTGCATCCAGCTGCTTCTTAGCCTCCTTTGACCTACTTTTTATTTGCTAAGGATCAAAAACTGCCTCATCCATTCTTCCTACATTCCCATCGCATAAGTAAAGGTAAGAAAATGTCCTTCTAATTCACTCGAGCACTCGGAGTCAGGATTGGACCGCAAGGACCCTCGACCTAAAGTGGACCCCAACATACTTGTGTATTTGTATGCTAATATTTTTATGGGCGGATGAAAGGGGGTCTAGCTATGGCTATAATAAGTAACTATTTCTTGGGAACTATCTTACGGTATTTACATTCTTATAATGTAACTACCGGCCGCCCGCGACTTCGTACGCGTGAATCCCGTTTTACCCTCTTAGGGGTGGAGTTTCGTAAAATCCTTTCTTAGCGGATGCCTATGTCATAGGGGAGAGTTCGGTATATTGTACCGCCGGGTAAATTGTACCACCCTCATATTACGTAAAGTATTTATTGAATGTCTGTAATTGCAACACTCAGCGATACACAAATAAATTCAATTAATATCGGCCATATGATTTTTGCCGTGACAACTAACACGTGTGTTTTATTTTGAAAAGTATTTTTTCATTGTTTTCAAGTAACTTTTGACAATGCATGTTTAGTTTGTAATTTTGTTAAATTTAATCACAGGGTGTTTCTAATATATTATTTAGAAGCGTAAATTAGTGTGGATTACAATTATTTGAAACCTTTTTCGGTATTTATAAGCTATCTTTTTTACCGATTTTTTAAAAGCACTATCACCTAGTCGGCTAAATTGTACCACATCAAGTTGTATGGAACTTTACCAAAGGATTTTGAAATTTTTTTTAGTAAATCATATTTTGAAGTTATAATAGCGTAGTTATGTTTGACTAACAATAAATTAAAGCAAAAGACTGGCAAAGTAGATTAGGTACAAGTGTGCGTTACGATAATTGGAATTACAAAACTTTTACTCAAAATCGTGATAACGTGTAAAACAATATCGATTGTCTATGTTATTAACTACTGTTCCTTTTCGTTACCTAATTTGTGAAGAATGTATCGTATAATATTTTGCCATAGTTTTTTTATAGGCTTGAAATTTATTGAAATCCAATTTAGTAACCCTGTGGTACAAATTATCGAACCGGTTGGCTAAATTGGACCGATGCTCTGAACTCGCATTTTGTTGATTTGTGCTAAATATACAATAATCATGTTGATTAATACCTATGAAATAGTAAGTTGAATAATTTATCTTTTAGTATATACCATGAACATTAGCAAAAACAAAAGAAAACTATGTGTAAAATGGGATTGAAAAAAACTGGTCCAAATTACCGGACTCTCCCTTAACATCTACCTGCATGCCATATTTTTTTCAGCCCGATCCGTCCAGTGGTTTGGGCTGTGCGTTGATAGATCGCTATGTCAGTCAGTCACCTTTTTGTGAGTTTATATATTTAGATTTGTTGAGAAGTCCTATTCTACTATGAAATAATAAATGTAATAATTTGTTCTCATCATCATCATCATCAGCAACAGGACCACTGCTGAACATAGGCCTCCAATGATTTCCACATCGTCCAGTTGGTAGAGACCTGCATCCAGCAACATTGAGTTTCTTTTTTGAAGTCGGTTATATAGCTTTAATTAAAATTTGTTCTACTTACAATGATAAAAACTTTCTGTGGATGTTTCGTTAGAAATTTCCCTAATATTAGAAATAGAAATAATCCAAAAATCATCCCACAAAGCCCACACTTTTACTACAAGCTTATCTAATACTTAATCCAATTGGTTAAGACGTGTGTCCCACTAACGTATATACAGTCAAACGTTATCAATAACCTACCCTAACACCCAACAAAAAGGTCTAGAATCCCTTAGCAAGTATTATTCACATAAATATTCATTCATACTTTACGCATAGTATTCGACATTTTCTCTCTCGTCAAAGGCCCAATCGATTCTTCTCGGATTGTTTGCTGAATAAATAATTGAGTTGACTCGATTCTGGCGCGAATATTCGTGTGCTGTGTAACGTTCTTAATAAAACGTATAGAGATATTCGAGTGCTATGTTATTATTGAGCTTTTATATTTATAGGTAATTTGGATAGAGTATTATGATAGTTAATACGATTACTATGGTAGTAGTATTTTGCTAATTTTAGTAGAATTGGTTTTTAATAAATCGTCATCATTATTCAGCCACAGGGCGTCCACTGGGCATTTTCCAATGATTTCCAAATTAACTAGTTGCTGTTGGTAGTGGCCTGCATCCAGCGCCTTCCTGGCTACCTTTACGAGGTCGTCGACCCACCTTATAGGTAACCTCCACTCCAGAACCTTGCTGCCCCATCGGCCGTCAGTTCTGCGTACTATGTCCTGCCCATTGCCACTTCAGCTAGCTAATTCGTCGGACTATGTTAGCGACTTTAGTTCGTTTACCGGTCTCCTCATTTTTTATTCGAATTTCGATCTCGTTGAAACACCGAGCATAGCTCTCTCCATAGCACGCTGTGCAACTTTGAGCTTCTCTATGAGGCCTATAGTGAGAGGCCACGTTTCGGAGCCATTGACATCACTGGTAACACACTGATTATAGACTTTCGTCTTGAAACTGATCAAACCATTATAAAAAAAAAAAACGCTTCATCATCATTATCACGGAGAAATAACAATAATTTTGACACCCGTATTCATAAACGATACTTGCTTAAGTTAAGCTGAAAATCGAACGCACAGCGTTGAATAGAACTCTGTGATTGGTTCGTGTGTGACCATGTGCGTCCACGCGCACTGTGAGACCTCATAGTAATTTTTGTGAATACGGGCGTGAGTCTAAGATAGTAATTTCCGATCTCAGTTAAAGTTTTCATTCCATCATGAGATAGTTATATCACAATGTAAGTTTTAGTCCTATCACTTACACCCTCTATTATAAAGCCGTTTATCTCAAATTAATTAAGTAATAACTAATTTACATTGTTTGTTGGGGTTATTGTGTCAAGATAATTCCGACATCAATTTGAATTACGAATTAATTATACTACCTACTTAAGTTTTAGTATTCGGATCGCGTAGATCAATATTGAGGCAGTAATTTACTTGTTTCTATTTTACCAGTGGGGCTTGGAAATCCTGATGTAAGAAAAAAAGGTATAATAGGCTCCTAAAAAAACTTTTAGTCCGTCAATTACAATCAAAAATATTGGACACGTAATATTTTATTTGTCAATTTAACAAGGAATTCCGAAGTTATGATGCGTTGAAGTACCACGTACGCTGAAGTGGCAATGGGCAGGGCACATAGTACGCAGAACTGACGGCCGATGGGGCAGCAAGGTTCTGGAGTGGAGGCCGCGTACCGGAAAACGCAGCGTGGGACGTCCACCCACAAGGTGGACCGACGACATCATTAAATAAAATATTCCTTAGTAAGAGCGTTATTAAATCTTCAAGGACTAAGTACCCAACTAAAATTAAAATTAAGTCAGCAAAGCAAAATAATTAGATACCTCGAGTTTCGCTGAGTAATGTTTCACTTAGCTTAGACTATTTTACAGCTTGGTACTTTATTAAAATAAGCAAAAAAATAATGGTACAGCGATAAAGTTATAATATCTTATAATGTGTCTGTGATAAACTCATTTGGGATTCAAACCCAGTACCTGTAGGTCTGGAGAGCCCTCTTTAACCACTAGATCAAGGAGCTGTTAATATTTGATTATTAAATGAAAGAGGACCGACAACCTCATAATGGTAACACGAAGGCGCTGGATGCAGGCCGCTACCAATCGGTCATTATGGAAATTATTGGGGGAGACCTATGGAACGAATAATGGCTCAAATGATGATGATGATGAAAAAATGATGATTCTATTTGCTTCTTCTTCTTCTATTGTGTGGTCTGTAAGAACTTACGAAACTGTAAGGAAACGAAACCTTACGAAATTGTAAGGACTTCAAAAAAATTGGCAGTAAAATAAAAATATATAATTCATTAGTGCGTTCTGGTTTAGAGTATTGCAGTGTAATATGGACCCCTTATTATGAGGTGCATAAGCGTCGTTTAGAGGCTATTCAAAAAAGATTCCTCTGGCACCTATCTTATCAATGTGGATTGGCAAAGCGCCTTCCTACATATGAGTCCAGACTGAAATACTTTAATTTAAATAGTTTAGACAATCGCAGAATAATTTATGACCACCTTTTTTTGTACAAAATTATTAATGGGCAAATCGACTGCCGGGATCTACTGTCTCAGGTTAATTTTAACACTCCTTACAAACTGGCTAGACCGTCTAGGTATATGGCTTTCCGAGCAAAAGAGTTTAGGACTAACTTGGGCCATTTTTCGACAATCAATAGAATCCAATCGCAGTTTAGCCGCCTGTCACGGTCATCTTCTGGGAGCATCGACATAATATCATATTCACCTCGTAAATTTAAAGCTGTATTGCATGACTTGTTCGTTTCGGATAAATAGTCTATAGATTGGACTATGAAATAAATAAGCGTTTCAAAAAAAAAAAAAAAAACGCAACACTAGTATCTTTCTATAACTTCCATTACCCCACTTGGGAATCGTACCCCAGAACCTTCAAGTTAAAAGTACTTCACTCTCATAATCCATTTTCACATCCTCGTTTAAAAACAACAATTTCAAATCGAAACCTAAACTAAATATCTCGTTACTTAAGCAAACATCAAACTTAAAATTGCTTTCCAGCAAAATTTATGTTCAGCCTAAACCAATAATAAATCAAATAAACAAACACAACTGTAAACAATATTCTGCTGATCTTGAGATGGACAAATAATCATTAAAAGGAGAATGGGTTAAATTGTACATAAGCAAAAAAGTGCGGAATTTTGAAACAGTGTGATTCTGTGTGCCTAAGCAAAAATTATTGGAAAAATATTTCATTTATTTACTCTAGTCTAACGCGTAGAGCATATAGTTAATTGACACTCTGACAGACTTACAAACACTTTATTTGAGATATTATTTTCAATTTTGAGAGTGCTTGCACAGTTAAAATATGAAGTTAAAATTATTACAAAGCTCCAGATTTATATATATCTAAACTAGCTTTAGCATAATTACTCACTTGTATAGTCACTAAATAAGTAAATATAAAAAATATTTTTGTTCTGCGAGTAAGGTTTTTTGATAAAAAAGGAATGGTTAACTTCATCAAACGAACAAAAAAGCATGATACATAGATAATAGATATAAATAATCTATCATGGTTTAAAAACACCCATTCTCCTTTTTGATGTCATTTTATTTTCAACTATTTCAATTATAAAGGATTAACGATTGGGAACAATTGGATTGCGGATAACTTGTGGCATTTAAATACAGATGACAGCACTTCTGGCTAAACACAGAGGCGTCTTATCACTTTGCAATTCAGGCTATTATGCAAAAAACTGTTTAATCTGATGTCCTGTCGACTGTACATAACATTTTGGGATATGAAAACGGCAAAATGTGAACAAAATCAACATACCGTTCGCACTAACAACTTTGAATTGTGTTTTGTGTAACAGTTTTTGTCCACCATCCGTTATGTAGTCCCAAAATTGTCGTACAGAAAGTTATATTTAGACAGGCAAAACCTACACGTAAAAGGGCCCAAAGCAAATAGTTTGATTTATAAAGGGGAAAAAGGCAAATTACAGCAGTAAAATTGATAGCTTTCGTAATGTGAGCTTGTAAAGGGTCTAAAACAAACCTGGTTTAGTTTATAATTTTTCTATAGTACCTAAAGAAAACCTTTAATCAAGGGGGGGGGGGGGGGGGGGGGACATCATGACAAGGTGGACCGACGACCTGATAAAGGTAGCAGGAAGGCGCTGGATGCAGGCCGCTACCAACCGTGTGATGTGGAAGTCATTGGGGGAGGCCTATGTTCAGCAGTGGATGTCCTATGGCTGAAATGATGATGATGATTATGAAAGAAAACCCCAATGTTTGGCATAGAAACTATGGTCTAGGTTGTAATAAGATAAGGTTATAATTTTTGGAACTCCACTAAGCTAATGCTCGCTGTCCATTTCATCTTCTTTCTTCTTTAATCCAAAGATATCCACTGCTGGCATAGCTCGCAGAATTGCTAAAATCAAGTGGCAGTGGGCGGGGCACATAGCTCGTAGAGACGATGGCCGTTGGGGCAGGAAAGTTCTCGAGTGGCGACCACGGGCTGGAAGACGTAGCGTGGGCAGGCCTCCTACTAGGTGGACCGACGATCTGGTAAAGGTCGCGGGAAGAGCCTGGATGCGGGCAGCGCAGGACCGTTCATTGTGGAAAACCTTGGGGGAGGCCTATGTCCAGCAGTGGATGTCATTTGGCTGAAAAGAAAAGAAGATCCACTGCTGGACAAAATCTTCCCAAAATGAAAATTGCACAAGGCGCTTTCCACAATTTTCTTAGCGTCAGAAAATACTACAAGTATGTATCATCTCTGTTTTGATAAATCAACCTCATGAGATTCGTTCGTTTCAGCCGAATGAAGTCCACTACTAGACAAAAGCCTCCCTCATGGATTTCCACAACGACCGGTGCCCGAATTCAGATGCTTCTCGCGACCTTCACCAGATCGTCGGTCCATCAAGTAAGTAATTGGCTAAGTGCAGATAAAGCCCAGTGTAACTTTAGTACTTTTTCACTAGAGTTGCAGTTCACAGCTACAGAAATATTAAACGTTTTATCGCTTTCCCTACATAGACTTTTGCCTTAACATTATCCCAAAAACCTCAGGGCTCGGGCATGTCAACCTGACAGCTGTCATAATAATCCCCTTACCTGACACAGGTCTCAATAGATCGCCCTAAACCTTGCGACACTCAGTGTTAAGCCCTTTTCTGTACAAAATCTGTTTTGGGAAGGGCTACTGTTTTATTTTTGATATAATATTTTGCTGTTCTTCAGGCTTTAAGTTATAAATTTTGTATATGGAAATAAGTAACTCGTGCAGTTATTTGTCACACATTTAAAGATAAGGTACTTTGTGATGAAATTTATGATTGAATAGACATTGATTTAATATCTAGTAAAATATCGTTTTTTCAATTGTTTCAGCCAAAATTCATGCAAGTCCCACCAGCGACCCTCACCTGATCTTCAGTTCATCAAGTAGGTCTCTTCATTACGATTACCGGTACGTGGGCGCCGTTTTAGAAATGTTCTGACCCAATTTTTGGCAATTACTTCTACGAGCTATAAATTATGTCCCACCAACTGCCACTAAAGTTTGGCGACGAATGAAATTAAAAACTTCTTATTCGAAGAACTAAAGTTGTTGATATTATTACTCGTATAGACCATTTAAAATGGTGGTGGAATGGTTATATACGCATATGCTGCGCTGCAAGGTAAACAAATGGAAGAAAAAAGTGACCCCATGGTACTCAAGAGAAGACCGTAGAAGTAAAGGGCGTCCGGAAACAAGATGGAAACGTGACTATTCCCACCTCTTGTTCCCACCGCTGCAACTCCTGTGTAGCCAGGATCTACAGCTTGACCGCCAATAAAAACCGAACCAGTGAAGGTCAAGTCAAAACTAGATGGATAGACGATATTCGCCTAACCTTGGGCCCATGCTGGACCAGAGTAGCGGAGGACAGAGCCCAGTGGAATTAGCTGGAGGAGGCTTATGCCAAGAGGCACGCCAAGTTACGAGACATACAACCCGTTCGCGTTAAGTTTGCCGGTCCTTGAAATGCGCGTCCCCTCCCCCAACCATGATTTAACGCAATTAGTTAGTGATTAAGCGCAATTAATGTGTCTTATTTTACCCAAATACATAATTTGTATAAATAATAATAAATAAAAAATATTTTAAGTATAGTTTGTTATACTTATAGACACTACCCTTCGAGTGACGTCATATCGCCAGCGGCAAACTTAGCGCGAACGGATAGTACTCTAATTCGGAAGAGAAGGGCTGGGAATAATTGTTATTCGAAGAAGCATTTTCTAGATTTTTAATGCTGGCTCAACACACCTACTTACTCATGTTCCAAAGCTATCAAAAGTACGTCCCATATCCTTCTAAATGTCACTTGTAATGAAATACACGTGACCTGTGCACATTCGTTTCTTCCTGTGCCAAACATCAAAGCGAGTAATATTTTCATCACGTCCACCTTCTGAGGATGACAAATTGATATTGACGTGATGTAGCACCTAATAAAACAACACTACATTTGGGAAATGTATTATTATTTCTCTGGAAATCACGTCACTTCAAGATTGCTTAACTTGTCTTGATATTAAAGCTCGGACTTTGGATCAAGTTTTGCTCATTCGAATTCAAAAAGTATTTACTTGCCCAGTGCCAGGTACATAAGACGTGATCTTTTAAAGGTTCGGTAGGTTTCATTGAATTACTATTGCTGCAGAATAAGTTTGGCAAATTTCTGTTAGATGTTATTCCAATTTATGTATGCGAGTCATTTCTACTAGTATTTAAGTATGTTGAAATACATAAAGCACAACACTATGATCGTCAATTGATTTGCACTTCACTAGTGTCAAAAATTTTTCCT
>NW_021132627.1:0-204258 GCF_004193835.3 Ostrinia furnacalis | reverse complement strand
CATTTATTTTTTAAATAATTGTTAATGTCTAGATGAATGAATGTATTATTTCACCAGATTTATCTGGTGAAATAATACAACAGACGTCACGCACGTAATTTTGATTTGTTCAAACGTTCAATTTCACTGTTGTAAATATGTCGTCGTATCGGCGACCAATTAAATACTGACTGATATATTGGATGGCGATTTGATAATTAGGGTTGCCACCCGCAAATAATACGAGCAGTTTCAAATTAATCAAATCAAATCTAAGAATTTTTATTTTGGCCACAAAAATCCATACAATCACATACACAGCTTTTAGAGCATAAACTGTGCACTGTACACCAATATTATTACATAAACTGAGCCCCGGTTTCTGTATAGTGATTTCCAGCTTGAACGACGAACGTGCTTATCTATTACTCAAGGATTTATTTTATTCTAGATTCTAAATTAGAGAAAATCGATAAAATTTAAATTAGGTCCATTTAGATTCATTCAACCTATCAATCAATCGTGTCATTTCAGAAAAAAGGCCTAAGTCTTGCATGCATAATTAATAATGCATTTATGTATATTTATCTATTTATCTTATCGTCATAGTATAACCTTAGACCACACCATTTGTACAGTCTTTAATGTAAGTAATTGTTAAATTAATTAATTTTATTTACTCCAACATTCTGCATCAGTGAATACAAATATAGTATATAGCATGTCCAGTAACAATTTGAGGTAACTACAATAATTTAAGAACGCGAATTTATCATTACTTAAAACACTAGGAAGCTTTAACTGTTATTTATTTCAAACAGACGTTATTGTTAATAAAGTATTTCAAATATTGAATCAATTTCCGTGTATTTTGTTAAAAAATACGATCAGAATTTAAAGATTATTCACAACTTTCTTGGTCGAATCAATAAAAACTGGACTCGATTATACGACTATATTTCAAAGACTTTCTCTTTCAAGTACTTAATGTACTAATTTAATAAATATTGATAATAAACTTGCTACAACCCTATTTATACCAATTGACACAAATTCTAACAATACTCTTGACGTCAAGACAACAAGATGATTAGAATTGTAATAAATAATTATAAAAATATATTCATTTACTTTTTCGCATGAATAATAAAACTGAAAGCGAATGTAATTTTGTCAAGACCGATCGTATGTCCAATATTATTTCGTCATCATCGTCATTTAGTTTCTACTACAGGAGCACCAAATGGAGAATTTTGCGTACACTCCCCACGCGCTGTTTCAAGGTTTTCATTAACATTTGGTCATAACTTAGCGCCAACAAATAGTTCAAAACCCAGTTCAAATTATCTTTAAACAAACATACCTCTAACTCAAATAATTCATTAACAACAGATAATTATGATCAAACTGCCAAATATTTACGGGACCTCTTTGACATGGAGAAGTTTGATTAACAACTTGTTATGTTTATTGCATTAGTATTTCAACATATAAGTACATAAATGGACCACATATACATACATATCGTAACGCAATGATAGATATATTTCTTTTAGATGATATAAATATAAACAAAACCGTTCCTAATAAAAACAAATAGAATACAGTTAGCTTTACAAACTAAACCCGTTTTAGGTCTTATAGTAAAATGGCAACGTTGACATAACTTATGGTCTCATAACGTCGCAATCTCGCGTTCTTCCACGTCACATAAACAAACAAAGTTTCCCATGTAAAGAGAACTAAACGCCTTTTCGTATTCCAGGCTTGCGTATTACACAATGCGAGCTGAATTTTAAGCAGACCACCTCCGCTAAGCTGAAACTCTGGCGGTTGAAATTTATCGCTAGTTAAAACTAACTTAATACCGAAGCAGGATCCAATTTATTGGACATTGTTCCAGGCTTCTTCTCTCTAGAATTTCTCGGGTTGCATAAGATTTCGATTTGCAACCGCGGGCTTGTGTTTCAAACTTTATTTCTATTTGTGCATATTTCAACGCGATACTTCCAATTCACTGTTACATAAAACTTTTAAGGTATCAACAGATCATTAATGTTCAATAGTTGTGGTCCAAGAATGGAGCCTTAAGGTGCACTCAACAAGACTGAGACTTGCAGGGAAGAGTTGGCAGTTGTGAAGTCGATGACCTTCACTCGCCATTGTCTCTCAGACCTATTGTTTTACAATACACTTATGCCGAGATGAAGTTAGATTACCAAGAAATTCAATTCGACTTCCACTTTCGAAGAATTTGAGTTAATAACTACTAATAAGACATTTGATGAATAGAAAATGATTTGGCTTTTTGTCTACTGGGTCAATTTATTTTCAACTTCAAGCGGTTTTGATCAGAGAAAAGAATTTAAGTTTTCCTACGCTTATAACATTGACGCCCTCTGAATCATGTTAAACTTGCAGTTGTAGCTCTTCTTAATAGATAATTAAATACCCAGCCACTTAACTAAGAAGAGTTTCAACCATGGCGACTAGATAACAAATATGTACAAACACATGTCATGTAAATATACATGAATCTGTTGCAAATGTTGGTCGTCAAGAATTATCCTTTGCGGGATTCGAATCCACGACAGCAGGCTTTGTAGTTCCGAGTGTAAGCCACAAGACATTTGTTGCTGAATATATTAGTAATTTTGTCAAAATCCTGACGCCCGTATTCACAGACATTACTATAAGGTCTCACTGTGCGCGTGGACGCACAGGGTCACACACGAACCAATCACAGAGCTCTATTCAACGCTGTGCGTTCGATTTGCTGCTTCATTTAAACAAGCATCGTTTGTGAATACGGGTGTAAATGCCTTTGGTGCTTCCACTGCAAACACTAATTCAATTGAATGTATTGAATATGGCACATTAAGCTAGATATTATGACGCCTTAAGCAGTTGATATAGGATAGGTGTCATTTTCCAACAAAAATGTATAGCCTACAGCCGTGACCCTACGCCTGAAGGCAGTACGGTCGAGCACGCGAATGACAATCGATACCTACACTCGATTACAAACTAAATCGGATTGACGTCAGTTCCGATGAAACCGATCAAATATTTATTTCAAGCTCCGAAGGATCGTCATGCATATGATATATGCCATAGATTGCCCATAATAGATATGGCATTATGTTGGCCTTTGGAAGAATTAAAGATAATATTGTGTGCTATAAAGGTTAGGTTTAAAGAATATTTTGTTTTTCTCATTAAAACCATACAGTCACTAAGTGCATACAAAACAATAACTAAGTGTATTTTGTTTTCAATGAATAAATAATACAAAATAACTTTAACCCGAATGACATTTACAAATATTTAAGTATTTAATATTGGATTTGAGGGACTTTTTTGGAATAATGCATATTAACTTGAATATTCCGTGTTAATTCTAATCTGTAAGAAACTAACAGTGTTAAATATGCCTAAATTATTACCAATTATAATTATTAACTTTATAATCGTAGACTAGATTTCCTAAAAAACTAAATAACAGTATCATGTACTCGTTAAATAGTGCTAGTTTGATTAATAAGTAAATTAATAAAATATGTAACAAGCTTTAGTAGCTATTTACTTATTACAGTCTAACATGTATTGTATTTACCTACACTTCATTAAATTTCTTATAGACGGAGTTCTTGTTTATTTTATACTAGCTTTAGAGCGCGGCTTCGATCACGTTAACTTTGGATTCCCGTTTTAACCCCTTAGGGTGGATTCGACCAAACAAGAGTAAATATTAATCTCAGAATAAATCGTCAGTTTTGACATATTTCCCATATGTACAAAAACTGTCAATGTGCCAGTTATACCAGGAGTTATTCTCGGATAAAAGTTTGGTCGAATCGGGCCTTAGAGGGTGAATTTTGGAAAATCCTTTCTAAAGGTCATACATGACAATGTTCAAGTCAAATTCTAGCACAACTCCGGTTGCATTTTACTAAAAATTAACTTTCTGATGATAATCAAGAGCATACTCAAACTTTGTGATTGTTGGAAGAATATTACTCTACGAGTATAAAATGAAATCAAGAATAATGTTTTTCGTGTTCATTCGTTCACAAAGCTAACTGAAAGTGAATTCCACTGTTAGCTGTAAAACTAAAAATTATAAATTAAATTGAATATAAAGCATAAATATAACGAGCGCTGCTCGAATCGTGCTGCACGCGATAGTCAGCCTTATCGACGGTGATACCAATAATAATGCGATTGCATTGTCCTTGCTTTGAACAAATTGTCATCAACCGCCCTGTTAAGGCATAAATTACAATATTTTTATTACCGTTGAAAACTTGTCTTTAATTTGATACGTCATTCTTTAGCTTAAAGAATAGAAGTATAAAAAATCTCTGGAGAAACGTCCGAACGTTCCTTTTTCATCCACAAGCTTTGTAAGGATTTAATTCAAGATTAAGGATCCCCGCAGACTGCAAAGACTTAAGGCGACCAAACTATCGGCCGACTATAAGTCTGCAGGGGGTCTTAAAGTTTCAAATCAATTGTAACGACTAAAAGTGTCTGGTAAGCAACAAATTTCATGTAACACGTTTCAACGACACCCCTACTTATATCAACACCCGTCATTCTGAACCGTTTATCAACTAAAAATCAGCCGAACAAATACAAACAGAAACTGAACCAAAAATACCGTCTTCCAATCTCAAACAGATTACAATTTTTTCACACTGGCAATCCCAAATCACTCGATAACAATGGAGCTATCGATACATCGGATCACGCGGTACTGGCCGGGGCGCGTCGTCTGAAGGGGCGCCGCTATAAAAAGATCGCCAGCGAGGCGTTATGTTGTTAGCAAGGGATGCGTTTCGCCGCCGGCCAGCCGTGAAGAACGCTACGTGAGCGTGTTAACCCAGATACCTAGGTGTAGGCGGTCCGCACACGCAGCAGTTTGTGGCTGTTTTGTGGGACACTGATAAAAATTAGAGTGGCTCGTGCTCCTGCAGTTAAGACTTAACGACTTGAGGGATGTGTTTTGCCGCCGGCGAGCCGTGAAAAAAGCTACGTGTTGTGTAAAACACGAAACAAATTAAAGTCCTCTTCTAGTAGGAGCACGACTACGTGAGCGCTTTACTCCAGATACCTAGGTGTACGTTCGTCTTAGCAGTTTCTGACTGTTAGGGGTACGCAACAAATAGCAGTAATCTCCTCATCATCAGATCAGAATTCAGAGGCAGAAGGAGGAATTGGCTTACCCACGGCACGCTGGCAAAATAGGTTTGGAAGGTCTTATGTTCCCATATTTGTCACTTATCTATCACTCAAACAAGAGAGGAATGCGATCAAGTAAAATCGGCACTCATCTTCTTAGCACATCTCAGGTGGAAACGCAGCCTAACGTTTCAAGTTGCTACGGATGCGTACGGCCTAGTGACACACGCGTCACGGGCATGTAAGGTTAGCTGATTGGTTACTGTTTATTAGTTTCCAATAGGTTATTTTAAAAAATAAACAACAGATAGCCACAATGGTGTCAGTGTCGGACTGGATGCATCGAGAAGGGAGGAACGCGGGTTCAAACCCTGGACCATTGTGGTGATCGCTCTCGTAACACAATCATCGATTCACAAATTTTATACTATGTAGTGACATAGTATAAAACAAAGTAGCTTTCCGCTGTCTATCCCTACGTATGCTTAGATCTTTAGAACGACGCAACGGGTTTTGATGCGGTTTTTTTTAAATAAGTAGATAGAGTTACTCAAGAGGAAGGACAAATCATGCATATTATAGAAAAGCCGGGAAATTCTATTGCAACCACGCGAAGCCGGGGCGGGCCGCTAGTATCTCACCTTACCACAAAGGGTTACTAAAAAATTGCCTAACGATGTCAGTGTCCTGTCGAATTTGAATTCGAGGAACGCTAATTCTATCTCTGTCGATTGCTAGACTATTGTGGTGTATTTAGCTTATTTCGAAAGGTCACGAGGATAAAAAAGCTAGTTTCAGAAGCCTAAACGGGACTATTCCCAACTCTCGTTCCCACCACTGCAACTCCTGTGTAGCCAGGATCTACAGCTTGACCGCCAACCAATGAAGGTCAAGTTTGTCCCGGGGAAAGTTAAACTGTCATTGGACCCGCAACGAAATTAATCAGAAGAACATAGGAGGAGTTCCAAATTAAGGTTTGACTTCCCTCCATTGCAAAGCGGATGACAGGTGACAAACAAAGGTTTAAAACCTTTAAGAAAAGATTATGCACCACGGACAATAAATATCAATTAAGGGGGCCTATCTTATGAGCAATTTTCAGAAGCCTAAGTACATAATTCAAACGGCAAGCAATAAAAAAATCCAATCCAATTCAGATGTAATACGTAGCGAATCAAAGCAAATCACTGTACATATATGCCAAATGATACGCTGACAGCCAATGATATTGCGATCGAAAGTGCTGATAAGCACCCGATGAAATTGATATCATCTGTGCTCAACTAAAGTAACTGTTTATTAATAACTTGTTTACAAGTAACAAACAATTTTATACAGAATGGCGAAGTCGTCGTTCATTGGTATTTAATAGTGGGGTTAAATATTTTACGAAATATGAATTAAGCCTAAGCGCAGACTACCGACTTAGGTGGCCGACAGTTGGGTACGGCTGTTGATCAGTATGGAAATGTATAACCGCCTCTGTGGTCTAGTAGTAAAACCACCTGCTTCAGACGCAGAGGTCCCGGGTTCGATTCCCAGTGGGTGCAGATTTTTCTGTTCGGTTTGATTGGTGGTAGGGCTCGTTCTAAGTCCGCCTTGCTAGCTACCACCATCTTACCTAAGTCTGTCGCCATAACAACTATGTCAACAGCATTGTTGTGTTTCGGCGGTTAGAGGTAAAATAGCCAGTTCCTCCGTGGTTGAGGATTTTGGGTGAAGCTCGCTTCCACCTTTGGCCTGGCCTGATCATCACTTACCATCAGGTGAGATACAGGCCAAGAGCTTCCTCGTTGTGGATAAAAAAAAATGAAAGTGCGCACACTACACCGATTTGGTATCGGCCGATTCTTCATATAAATTAGAATAGGGCCCAACTATCGGCCAACTAAAAGTCGTTGGTCTACGCCTAGACTTAAAATCATTTAAAGTATGTTAGTTCATAATTTATCCACCGACGCTCGACTATTGTTGTGACCCACTCGTAATACAAGCATAATATTTAGCTTACCACGAGGGGTTAACGGGAAAATTCAAAAAATGGGAATAAAAATCATAAAGATTCTCTTAACTAGTTACATTACTTACCGATACCATCATAAACCATACTAAAATGGTACACTTTACTGCAATTACTTCGTAGCGAGTGCAGATAGATCCTTACCTGTAACAAAATAAATACCAAATTAGTAAATCCATATTAGATACAAAATTAAACATACATTCTAAAAACAGCCCAGCACGCAATACACCTATCGTCAACAAAATAATAATTTAATGATTAAGTTTCACTGCACAGTGTATGCTTGTACATAGACTTATTTTATTAGTCGTTATTTGTGAAAATAAACATAATTCGTACCGATGAGATTCATTTTTGTCGCAAAATAGCAAATTTACTTCGCATAATACAATTAACCCTCAATAGTGCTCTGGCGAATACAATTTCCACCATAAATTGAACCTTACCTACTAATAATTAGATCGAAAATCAATGAAAGTTTTCAGCATGCCTTTAGGTGGGTTAAACGGATTACACTGATTTGCAAAAAAAAAGGTCAGTTAGAAAATGTTTTATAGAACATATAACAAAAGCCTGATCTCGCTTTATGAATTCAAACTGTTTATTTTTAATTCATATAAAATAGCGTAATTTTTCTACCATGTTTTTTTTCATAAAGTTAGGTCAAGTAGGTACTTTTGAAGATATAGAACATTTTCTGACCGATTCTTTTTCTTTGAGTATAGGTAAAAAAAATTCGTAAACCGAGTGACTGTGCCACTCATCAATCCTATAGGTACGTCACAAATATAAATTACATCTTTTTCCTCAACACCAAGTCTAATAATATCCAAACCGCCAATCACAGCAGATCGCACCCGCCGGGATATAACAAGGAAATGAACGGGAAACGGGAAAAAATTGCCGGGAAATACCGGGCCTCTTTAATAAGCCAACACTATGGTTTGATGAGAGATTTCAGCTGGGATTTGGTGAAATATCTTGTCATTGATATCTTGTGGTTTTAATCTTTTTATAAAATAGCAAACTACATTTTTTTAAAGTCGTATCCATATAGACTTAGTTTGTGGTATGTAAGTGTTGCAAAAGACTTGCAAGCTTGAAATATGACTAAAGAAATATTTATTTCTATAATGAATTGAAATTTTCAGATACATTTAATTTAAAACCCAACTCATTCTGTACTTTCATCTATTATTACTTAGAATTTACAGCCCGATCTAGACAATACAACCGAATATATTGAAAACTTGAAAAGGCAATCGATTCGGTTCGGATCCGACTCGGTGGCGATTAAACTAAAACAATGGGTTTGAGTTATTTGAAACTCAATTGAAACGCCCGTGGCACATTATAGAAGCGAGCGAGTTTTGGATTGTTTAGTTGGAATGCTATTGAAATATATTTCATCATTATTTTGTACATTATTGTTCTAAAATCTAAATGAAATAAAATCTATCGCCTGCTTCGCTCCCAGCTTAATTTCAACCAAAGTCGTCGAGGCTGTTTTACGGTTTGAATAATTACATTTTCAGCTCCACAATTTTATTATTATCATTGACCAATTTTTGACCATTGACTGTCTTTCAGGACAGCGACTTTTTTTCTAATACGCATCGATCCGAGGGAGTCTGTGCGACGTCACCAAAAATCGTAGACAAGAATAATGCCCGTACTCACTCCGTACACAGTCCGTAACATTACTATGAGGTCTCCCAGTGCGCGTGGACGCACAGGGTGACACACGAACCAATCACAGAGCTCTATTCAATGCTGTGCGTTCGATTTGCTGCTTCACATGAGCAAGTATCATTTGTGAATACGGGCGGAAGTGTAGGCACAATTTTAATCAGGTAGCTATTATTAATAAAATTATTAAAAAATATAAATTTTCTCGCGTTTTCGTGTACCCTGCTTACAGCGCTGAATGGGTACCAGCAGTCACGCGCGACCGGGCCTGGTGAAATTCGTCTGTCTCCGTGACACTTTCGATCCGATGGAGTTTGTGTGACGTCAGCACAAATCGTAGACAAGAATAACTTTATATACCACTATTATTTTCTCATGACGTAGGGTAATTCAGGGTTGAAACACAAACTGTTTAATGTGTAACACACAAACTGAATGCTTTTGCCTCTTTTCGAATGTTTTATTTTCATTGCGAATTCGTCTCTATTATTAATACTAATATTTACGTAAGATATTATTATTGACGGGACTGTTCTTACATCATAATGGTGATTATGGCGCTTACAACAGTGCCAAAATATCGGAAACTCGAAATTAAGGTACATTGGTAGCAATCTCGTAAATGGGTAGTTCTACTCACGGTGGAATTATTTAGGACCATAAAATGAATCTCCAGTTTTTGTTAGTAATCAGTATAAACAGTGACTAAAGACCGATAATATACTACAACATATCCAATTTTTAACGGGCCAGACAAAATTATGATAAATATTGATTTTATAGCGGTTTTTCTATTTTCGATGGACAGGGAAGTGAGAACATATACAGGATAGTGAAAATTTAACTGAAAGATGCATTTGAGTTTATAGTCTTTACTCTAAAAATAATAAAAAATACTTTTATGTGCATCATAAAGGTCCACTATCAATTGAACATGGAACTCATTTAGGTTGCTTCTTTTTCCGTCACCTGATCTCTTTGACTTTTCCCTACTATTCGTATCTCCTTTTATTATCTTCCTCTTCTTTCCTCGACGCTTTTCTTCGACTGGAAACGATTCGTTAGTATCTATTTTCGGCATCTCCAGCAATCCATCAGGATCATCAATGTTCATTCAGTCCCAGTACACTCATAAGGTCAACCAAGTCTGATGAATCAAAATACTGGTGTTGCAGGCATTACTGGTCTCAGTTTCAGACTCAGTTTAAGCGTCATCAACATTTGCTTTCATGGAAGAATATTTTACGATGCCTATTTGGAAGTGTTCGCACACGTTACTGCAAAAACAGCTAAAAGTTTGTATAGAGTCAAGCAAGTCAAAATGGAGTATCCAGTTTCAATGGAGTGTATGCATTTGCCTGCACTTAGTGTATTTGTAAAATGCCTTTATATGGCAGTAAGTTTTATGTATTTTGCCAAAATCATGAATTATATAAACTTCATATCAAATTTAATATTATCAGTCAATGGACGCAAGCGAGTTTGACAATATTGTTTCATAATTGCCCTAAAATAATATAAAATACTGTTATAAATACGTAACAGATGAGTGAGAAGTTGTCTGGCCCAGACACGACAGACGATGATAACAGCGTAGCTGTGTCTAACTGACTGACGATTTGGGCGAAATAAACGTTTCACTAGGCGAACTTAACTGCATACTTAAATACATAAGAACGACAACGTGGCTTACCCTTTGTTTTGTTACAGATTTTAACGTGTTTATAGGTGGCAGGGAAGTGATACTTAATTCGTGTCGCCTTTGTTCAGCAATCAAAAAATTATGTAAATAGGGAATTCAAACATAATCCATATAGGTTAAATGAAAGATACACTAATGGTTACTTTCAATACAATGTTATTTTTGACTAATTATATTTTTATATATTTTTTATTGTGATTTACATCATGAATTCTGGAATGTCACCCCACAGGGAAATGAGAATTTTTCCCATTTGAAGCCATTTTTGTCTGGGATGTTTTTATTAAAACGTGTTGAAATTCAGTGACCAAGTACTATGTGAGTTAAACTTTATTAATACCCTAAAACGAAAACTATTGATTGGTAATTTAAGGAGCTGCAAGTTGAGCCCCGTAAAATTCCCTGATTTGTAGAACTACCCAAATAATAATCATTAATGTTAGTGACCATGAAAGTTAAAAAGAATATATTTAAGATACCACATTATAACCCTTTTTCCCGTCTCCAAACAACAACCCATTTCACAAAGTAGGTACATCCCTTGACAAATGTCATAGACAATGTAAACCTACAATTCTAGCACCAACACAGTCTCTAAATGAATAAGCAAACCGATGCAATCAGCGGAGAGCCGGAGCTTTCTTCGCTTGAAAGCTGTACGTCGCGGGAAGCTCGTAACCTAAAATTGCATCCTACACACATGTAGTGTTGCCAGGGCTTCTGGGTAAAGACGGACACAGTCAGGCTTTTTGGTAGAATAATCGACCAAAATTAGTTGGTGTCCGGCCCGTCCGGATTAAATTACACGGCGTCTGGCCTGTCCGGTCAAAATTTTATGGTGTCTGGGCTGTCCAGCCAAAATTGGATGCCGTCTAACCTGTCCGGCAAAAAATAGATAGTGTCCGGGCAAATATACATGGTGTCCGGTCAAAAATTAGATTGTGTCCGGCCTACCCAGCTAAAATTAGATAGCGTCTGGCCTGCCCAAGCAAAATTAGATGATGTCCGGCTTATACACTTTTCCCTCCTAACTTTATATCGCCTTTAACTATTCGCCTTAACTTTATCTCTGTCTCTACCCACTTCGGCGTTTTTACCCAAAACTCCAGCCATTCGGTTTCAAGACCTGGCAACACTACCCACATGCCTAGTAACCTGGCAAATCTTCAAATTCGAATTTGAATCCGCTTTGCCCTCCTAACTTTTTATCTAACGCAAGTCAGCGTAAAGAATCTCTACATTCCCGCCCCACCCTACCCGCTTCGAATTTTTTACCCCAAAGTCCGGCTTTTCGGTTTCAAAACCTGGCAACCCTACATGCCTAGTAATAAACCTGGTGGCCGACTCCCCGGGGTGGTAAAGCGCGGGAAGTGCATTTACCCGGAGTGTCCTTCAGCTAACATTTACAGGCGTGGCGTTTTATGAGACACTTTAAAGTTTGCCCCAAATGTGGGGGGATTAGGACGATTTGTAAACGGAAAGACTTTTAAACTCAGGAAGAAAAGTAAGGAAATAAATTGAGAAATGGTAAGACATTGAACAAAGTCTTAAGGCGTATGACAAACAAGGTCCACTGTTCAGTAAATAAAACTAACTACCTTTAAGTTAGTGCAGTATAAATCAATTCATTAGAGTAAAGCAAAGAAAGGAAGAAGAAAGATCATGCCCAAGATTAAATAAAACAATTGGTCTATAATCTAAATGGAAATCATATCAGTAAATCTACGAACGAATTAGCTCCATTGTTCAGCTCCAAATAACTACCACTTACTATTTTGGCTTCCAATTTGGCACTTAGTTACTTTTATTACATTTTAAAGTCACCATGACGTAAACCGGCCATTGTGGAAATCATTGGGGGAGGCCTATGTTCAGAAGTGGACGTCCTATGGCTGAAATGATGATGATGATGATGATGACGATGATTATGATGACGTAAAAGCAAATAAATGATACCTACCTACGGTTTAATCTTTAAATAAAACAAATAGGGGAATTTCCAGACCTATGTCTAATGAGTAACAGACTTAACCTTTTATATGGGAATATACTTCCCACCATATTTTGAACCTTCTGCCCTTGTCTTAAAAATGAATTTGAACTAATGTTATGCCCGTTAAATGTTTAAAAGTCTTATTAATTTCAGCATCCTGATAGCTGAGAACATTGAACCAGTACCTAATCAAATTGAGGGTCGCACCCTCAAAGTAAAGGTAACGCAAGTATTTGAAATATGACGTCAAAAAAGTTCCTGTGTATCATAAAATAGTTGTCAGAAATGTGAGACGAAGGCTTGAGGCGCGGTAGGCTTTCATACTGTATTCTAAGCATTTGGGTTAGGATGCTAAGCGTGTCGGGATGCTGGGTTGTAACGTTGTTTAGTGATGTAGAACTATCGATAGTTGATTTAGAAACCTGTTTAGGGTGTCGATAATACGGCCATCGTATAATACTCGTCAGAAATGTGACACGGAGGCTTGAGGCGCGGTTGGCTTTCATTCCATATTCTAAGCATTTGGGTTAGGATGCTAAGCGTGTCGAGATGCTGGGTCGTAACGTTGTTTAGGGATGTAGAACTATCGATAGGTGATTTAGGAACCTGTTTAGGGTGTCGATAATTAATTGGCCATCGTAAAATACTCGTCAGAAATGTGAGACGAAGGCTTGAGGCGCGGTAGGCTTTCATTCCATATTCTAAGCATTTGGGTTAGGATGCTAAGCGTGTCGAGATGCTGGGTTGTAACGTTGTTTAGGGATGTAGAACTATCGATAAATGATGGTGAAAACTGTAGTAGGTATATGGTGTCGATATTATGGCCAAATATTTACTATTAAAAGCAATTCATGAGCTTTAAATACTTACTATTGGCCAATAGAGTCACTATGGAAAAAGCTATAATATTTGGCGTTTCTGTCTATGATAAAATTTCTAGAATTAGCGTATTCGCAAAAACCAAAGTCACTGACATAGGTAGCTATGCGGATTGCCAAGATTGCTGGTCAAATAACTCGCAGAATCTTTGGTGAAAAGGGTCTTCAAGTGGCGACCACAGACTGAAGGGCAGAAACTTTCTACCCTAAGTTATAAACGGCTGGCAGTCACCACACCACCCTCTGTAGCTTTCCATGTAAGGGGAGTTCTATGTCCCTTTCCCAGTAAGTATGTCCACGGCTGAGCAAAGTTGATAATGATGATGACAAAACCGCTATCGACAAATTCATCATTATTGAGTTTACCTTAAACATTCCCACACTATCGATAGTCTAAACATAATAAACGAACACCAACACTACGACTATTCGTATGCAGGCAAAGGTATCCGGTATATGTAGATGATATGGCGATGATGTGACTTTCAATTGGGTGTGGTTTCTTTTTCATGTTGGATTTTTATCGTTTACAAAGAAATAGAATTTAATGGACATGTTTTTTATAGAAATGGAAAAGAACTAATTTAGCGCTTAGTTCAAGTTTTATAAAATGACAAGTGCAGGGGAGACTGGGTAAAAGTTGTACCAAGGTATGGTTGTAACCACAGATCACAGAAACTAAAGTAAGTAAGTCATAATTCAAGATTCGAACGTTGAGTACTGATACTGCAATGGATAATGAGCACATATTTTGATTACTTTGTGTGTGTGAATTTCTAATGCGACACTAAGTTTCGAACCCAGCGCATTAGTTGGCATCTCTCTATATCTCTATGGTTGTAACAACCAGAATGTTATCGAACTATGCACGATAGGTGAGAGTTACTAGGGGAATCAAGACAAGAAAGGCTAAAAAGTAAATGAAACAAATTGACTATATGGTGAGCTCTACATAACTTTTCGAGAATCTGGATTAGAATGTCAAGCACGAATGGTCGGGGCACACGCGACACGAACTACACTTGCGACTATATTTCGTGTGTGGCGATAATTAGGATGTACCAAAATAATAAGGTCAAGCGACTAGAGTTTTCTAGTGGAGCCTGAATCACAACACTTATTTATTTCGTAAAATGGAATACGTGTTAAATACCCTCAAGACATAACCAATGGCTTCACCAATGGCAAGCAGGTCAAGCTAAATACTGTGGCATCTTATTTAATTGTGATAGGTGGTAGGTATTTTACAATAAACATGTTCCTATAGTCTGATGTATTGATATCTCTGAACTGTACCTAGTGCCTGTCAACTTACAACAAATCTTAACATGCCGCTAGCTATGTGAATGTCTATAAACTTTTTAGAACTTTTCAATAAGCCCTAGCAACCTTCCTTATTTTTAACGAATGACACATATCTAGGTACGTGCCTCCACCTATGTTCAACAAACTGCGAGCACATTATTAAAAGTGCCAAAGAAATACAAAGATACCTAGTACGTCCTCGCACACATCAATCCAGACCTACTCCAGAATCAAATTAGGCTTCCCCCGATGAGACGTGCGACAGGTTCCAACGAAAAATCACGGACTAAAGTCTAAAGTTTGGGGTCGCCCCGTTGGGAATGTAACCTCATTAGGGAAATGCGCACTCCAGGTCTTGATGCCGTTACAAAAAAGTATATTTTGATGTGCTGTCGATTCTACAATATCTCTAAACAGTTGTGCCTATTTGAAACAAACCACACGTTCGGGACACGTCCCGTACATCATCATCATCATCATCATCTCAGCCATAGGACGTCCACTGCTGAACATAGGCCTCCCCCAATGCTTTCCATGTTACCCGGTTGGTAGCGGCCTGCGTCCAGCGCTTTCCTGCTACCTTTATGATGTCGTCGTCCCGTTTGATAACGTGAATATCATTAATATACTTCTTAGAGCCTTACAACCAGTAACCTTTATTGCGTATCTTTTCCCTGTTTTTAACGAATGAAGATACCTAGTACGTGCCCTCACACATCAATCCAGACCTACTCCAGAATCAAATTAGGCTTCCCCCGATGAGACGTAGGACATGTTTCAACGAAAAATCACGGACTAAAACCTAAAGTTTGGGGTCGCCCCGTTTCCAATCCGGCCGGGACGACTACGTGTCCGGGCTGGGAATGTAACCTCATCAGGGAAATGCTCCGGGGTCTGATTCCCTAATATGATTAGGCTGTTTGCTGGTTTTCTTTACCTAGGCTTTTCTGTTTAAAAGGTTTCTAAGAGTTAAGATTAATTACGAGTCTAAATTATGTTACAAAGACAGTGTCTAGTAAATCAAGATAAATGTAAAAACTTTCAGGCATAATAAATAACTCTAATTACGTAACATAAAAAGGATGGTCTTTATATAAAGATTTTTTTTAACTGTGTGCAGACCATCTTAAAAATAACTTACTCGTCTTCACTCAGGATATAAATTAACAAAAAAAAAATCTCGTTTTCCTTCTTCCTTTTTACGTGTGTGAAAAACTGAATGAAAGCATATGAAACCAAATGTTAGCTCAATTTAATATGTACATTTTCTATTTAGTAAGAACCTTTTGTGAATAAGTCGGCGTAATTTAAACACAATCGTTTGTACATTCCAGTCTAAAAAGTAGAAATGTAAATGAATCTATTATAATGGCAGCTGTTTGATTACATTAATACATTATTCATTCATACATAATAATACATTTGGACGTTTATTAAAATAGAAATTCGTAAACTGATTAGTCTCTGACACTTACGCCCGTATTCACAAACGATGCTTGCTTAAGTGAAGCAGCAAATCAAACGCACAGCGTTAAATAGAGCTCTGTGATTGGTTCGTGTGTCACCCTGTGCGTCCACGCGCACTGTGAGACCTCATGGTAATGTTTGTGAATACGGAAGTTAATACTGTGGGCGGTGTCTTCAAACAATTTGACAGTTATCAAACTGCGATGTCGTCGAAACGTCAAGCGGCAGAAATCGGAACTAATAACTAGTAATAAGTTTTTTTTTTATCCACATCGAGGAAGCTCTTGGCCTGTATCTCCCCTGATGGTAAGTGACGATCAGGCCGAAGATGGAAGCGAGCTTCACCCGGAATTCTCAACCACGGAGGAACTGTCATAGCTGAGACGGTTCAGTGTCGGACAACTATATCTACGGTTGTTTATGTATGGAACTCTTTTATAAGGAAGTCGTAATCACACTAGCAGCCTACAAGCGGCTTTAAGATTTATCAACACTATAAATAAAAACTGCAATTTTGCAGATAATAAAGTTAAGTGCCCATAAATAGATCCAAGCATTAACACACTATGCAAAGAGGACAAATTGATTAATAAAAAGCCTTCAACAACAAAGGTGCGGACAATGTATTAAATCACGCGAGTGCTTTTAAATGTGTGCTCCACTTCATAACCCAGTTAAAGTTAACTATTGAAGTTCATTCCCAGGAAAATGTCAAAGCCGACGGCAGCGTTACTTTCATACAACTTTGGAATAACCATCAATTGAAACTTTTTCAGTGAAAGACTTCATATAATATAAGGAATGGCCGGCTATAATGGAATTTCATAAAGTAGGGTAAGAGCATACTTAGTGTAAAAAGAAGAGGAAGTAATTTTTGAGTCATTATTATGAGTTATTATTCGTATTAAGAGGAGACCCCATTATCTGCAGTGGACATTCTATGCTTGAAAATGAATGATTAAATTGAAGGATTTGTAGCGTGCGTAGGCATTATGAACTAACCATTGATTTATTTAAAAAGTACTCTTAACAGAAACACAGAAATTTCTGGAGATAAATAGATGGGTAGAGCTAACAAATACAAAAATGTTTAGTAGAGGCCTAAAAAGAAAAATCATTGATTTTCAACCGTATCTTCAGAGCATAAAGTTTAAATAAAATTGATGTGGGCTTTGTGGGCCTGGTTAAGGGTTAAGTCAATGATCTTTCAAAATAACTCAAAATATTTTACAATCAGAAGCATGTAAACATAGTTACGTATTTTAGTAGTGGTGGCTTTAATTCTAGATGCAACAAACTAAACTTCTAAGTTAAAAAGTTGTTTACAGTATAACTAGTAATTTGCTAAACCACAAGGGTTTTCGCGTGAGCATGACTGACCGAGTTTTCTATAATGTTTAACTACCCACACGATTCGCTGGGTCACCGCACGAGTGCAATGCTCGCTACTCCCAAAGGGTGTTCAGACATAATTATTTTCCTAGACAACATTATAAAGGGGGGGCATTGAACTATAGCTATAGTCTGAAAGTAGGCACAGCACACAAAAATATAAGAATGACGTTAGAGGCATTATATATTGTTCTCACTAGAATTAGTTCACAGACATACATAGGATAATAATAGTGACGTCACTGTTTTGTGGTAGTCATGCCCGATGGTTAACATGAATCCCTAATTTTTAAGTGACCCCTATGAAAACAAAATTCCTGTTATGTGTAGCGGTCACCTCAAAATTAGGGATTGATGGTGAATACGGGGATCAATTTCTTTTATCTACAACGGAAAAGCTCTTGGCTTGCATCTCAACTAATAAAAATTGCCCAAATCATGAATAAACTCATCCATGAATGAAATGACTTCTTCAAATGATACTTAAATAAGAATTAAATTTAAGTGGTGTCATTAAATAACTGCACAAACATAATATTTTATTACCACCGATCAGTCAACTTCAGAGAATGCCTTGAGCTCAGTAGCTCACTAATTGGTCGACTGAGCTTAGTCGAAACTTAGAAGGCGAAAGATAAAGAGATTATATCGTCAGTTATTACTAAGTTACTTGAAGCAAAGTTTATTAGCAAGTCTTTTGTAATACTTTCTAGGTCAATATTGAAAACCTTGGGCGTATTTTATAATAAAGATTATGAAAACTAATCTAAAAAGTCTGCTATAGCTAGAACCTAAAGTTTGGATCTAATCAAGCGAACAAGGATAAGAAGAAAAGCTCTACAAACCTACCTCTACAAAATTGATAATAAACAAGATCAATCAAAAATTTTATTAAATGATAATTAGCTACACAGAAGAGAAAAATGATGAGCGAGTTTACACAAATCTATACTAATATTATAAATGCGAAAGTAACTCTGTCTGTCTGTCTGTCTCGCTTTCACGCCTAAACCACTGAACCCATTTTGATGAAATTTGGCATAGACATAGTTTGGGTCCCGGGAAAGGACATAGGATAGTTTTTATCCCGGTTTTTGAAACAGGGACGTGCGCGATAAAGTTTTTCTGTGACAGACAAAATTCCACGCGGGCGAAGCCGCGGGCGGAAAGCTAGTATCTAAATAATTCCACATGTTCACCAATGTTTTTACAAATAAATGATTTGATTTGTTAGTTCACGCTTAGCATCACCAGAACAGAACCAGAATAACCTAGTTTTAGTTTCTCCTGACCTCTCGAACAATACCTGCAACGAATTTTGCCACTGGGCAGGTACCACAACCAAGATAAAAACAATGTATCAAAACAGTCTCCAGTGTCATTTGTTTGTATCGTGAAAGATATTGAGCCACCTCTGGCAACATTGTCGCAAAGGATCAAGTGAACTGTGACCTGAGTTCAGAAGGTCAATACAATTTGGAAACTGTCGAGGGTTTAGCTAGGATATGCCTGGTAGTTTCGTATAACTTGGAACTTGATACGAATAAGTTTGCAGTAAGCTTAGAAACCTAAGGGCTCGTTCCCCAGTTTTGCGGGATCCATAAACCAGGATAAAGTAAAGCAGGATCGAATTTGTAATTCGAACGGACCCGTTTTTCGTTTAGCAAACGGTATATTCGTGTGATCGTTAATATTAAAACACTTAGCCTGGATTGCACCATCTTACTTTAACTTTGACAAACTTCAAAAATCTGTCAAACTTGATACAAAAAACAGCCTTAGGCTACTATAACGATAACCGGTCTTTTTTGTATGGAGTTTGACAGAGTTTTGACGTTTGTCAAAGTTAAAGTTAGATGGTGCAACCCAGCCTTACACACTAAACGGGATCCTCCAAACTTCGTGGGAATAAGCCCCAATACCTATCTATTAGTAAAAACGCTATAAAGAAAACTTTACCTTGTCGTATACAAAACAAATCAGATAAATTACATTTTTATAACCAACTAGCTGACCCGGCGAACTTTGTTCCGCCTTAATGGCAATAAATAAGCAGACTTTTTTTTAATTTCGAACGGGATAAAAAGTATCCTATGTCCTTCTCCTGGCTCTAAACTACCTCCCTGACAATTTTCAGCTAAATCGGTTCAGCCGTTCTTGAGTTATAAGTGGAGTAACTAACACGACTTTCTTTTATACAGGGTGTCCCGTAATGTAACGTCAAGCCGGAACTGGGTGTTGAGGCAAGTTGTGCTGGTTATTAGAAAAATATAAAAAAAAATCTATGTGGCATATTTTCAAAATAATGGGCATTTAAAAAAAATCAAAAATTTCTACTCCAGGTGACGGTCTTTTTACTCGTGTTGCTAAAAATCTTCACTTTTTCCAAATTTTTTTTTAGCAAGAATTTACCAAGTGTTATACCATTTTGGAATCCTTACTAAATGCGCCAAATTATGACGTCACTTGCCACACTCGCGTAGTAAAATTTTTTTTCAGTACAGTCAGTTTAAACTAGGCAAAATTTTTATTTTGAAAATTTTTTTGGGAATAATGTATTTTTTTCATCCAAGTTGGAGCAGCTGGTTTTGTAATTTTGATAACAATTTAGAGAAGCATTATTCAGGGTTACATAACAAAAAAAAAATTTGGAAAAAGTGAAGATTTGTGGCAACACGAGTAAAAAGACCGTCACCTGGAGTAAAAATTTTTGATTTTTTTTAAATGCCCATTATTTCGAAAATATGCCACATAGATTTTTTTTTATATTTTTTTGATAACCAGCATAACTTGCCTCAACACCCAGTTCCGGCTTGACGTTACATTACGGGACACCCTGTATACAAAGTAAGGCTTCATCATCATTATTATTATTTATTTACTAAAAAAAAAAAAAAAAAAAGGTCAGTTTTAACTCCATGTACTGTTTTACAATTGGTTCGTATAATGTATATATAGATTAAAGATTATTCCGGCAGACTACTCAAAACAATCATCTACCTCGTAAAGAATGCTTCAAATTACCCTCCGAATGAAAATAAAATCCTTTACAACCCCTTAATAGGTGGGGGAGCTTCCCTGAGTTGCCAGACTTAAATTTAAGTGAAATTATAAGGAAACGAGTTCGTTGAACCTGAGAAACTGGTCTCAGTTGCATAACCTTAACTTTAACCGTAACTATAACCGGTGTTTATGTTTGGAGTTTGACTGCTTTGGCGTTTGTTATAGCAGGCCTGTTCATTTCCGCGAGTTTACATCGAAAACAAAACAGGCACGATGGCCCACCTACAGGATACTATTCGACAAGGCCTTACATACGAGCGAACATTGACTCACGCACGCGTATTCTTGTGTATGATGGAAGAAAATAAAGAAAATGGTGTACTAAATACTGAGCAGTATTTAACTGCCTAAATAATAATAAAAACAGAATGTACTTTTTTAAGTTGCCTCAAGACACTGAGAGGTAAATAATTAGTTAATATTATTCATGATAATTCATGCTAAATCATGTTCCTCCGCCATTTTCCGCAGTTTGGCACCTCACGTCACATCATTTTACCGAAGTCAGCCCTATAGCTTCGGCGCAGTGCCGATCACTGACGTTTGTCAACAAAATGGTGCTTGACTCTTGAGACAGGCTAAATTACACCATATTGTTAATGACATTGAACATACATTTTTTAAACACCTTCGCAAAGTAAAACTTCTGTACGTACCTACTTATTATTATTCGGTGGTTATAGTTAAATTAAAACGATGCAACACAGGCTCACGCCCATATTCACAAACGACGCTTGCTAAGTGAAGCAGCAAATCGAACGCACAGCGATGAATAGAGCTCTGTGATTGGTTCTTTTATCACCCTGTGCGTCTATGCGCACTGTGAGAGCTCATAGTAATGTTTGTGAATACGGGCGTAACTTTTTGCTTCTATTACGTCATTAACCTAGGATAATATTGCAGTAATTTCGCTTGTGGTTCAAACTTGACATGCGGAAGTATGAGTAAAACAATTTGAGTTGTACAAAGTTAATAAACAATTTACTTGAGCTGGGTTGCCCGCTAATCCAGCAAGTTTCCCGAAACAAACAGCTGGTGACGAAAGTTTCATGCATTGCACATATAATCGTAGAAACTATTAAACCAGCCCTTGAAGCTAAACTAAAATTTATTACAGTACTATTAGATCTAGCTCTTAAGAGCGCTTTCACATTAGGCGATTTAGCAGCGCGACAAACGCGCGACTGACGCGCTGCCGAAAATTTCATACTAATGACTTGTGACGCGCCCCGCGACGCATCGACAGCCCTAGCACCCAGCGCGGAGATTTTGACAACCCTACGGCTGCGCGGCCGCACGCCGCACGGACCGAGCTAATATATGAGACGGCGGCGACCGCGGGCGCCTAGCATTCGCTCGGGAGCCATTGCAACAGCCAGACGTTCGCGCGCGCGTCTATCGTTCCCTCGGCTGCATTGTACAGAGTCCCTAGCGAATAGCTATCCTCATTGTTCCCACTAACCCTAACTGTTCGACTCTGGCTTGATTCGGTATCTCGATAACTCGGTCGGTGATCTAATTGTCGATTCGAGACGTTTTACCGCTGATAGCCTACCGGTTCTAATCCCTACCGAGTAGTGCATGAGATACTCATCCCCGACCTGCGGTAGCAATCCTGCTGCCACCCTTCCTGAACTTCACACCCCCTCGCCACGTAGGTCCAACGCCTTTCCTCTGTGGTCGCGCTCACCTGAGGGCTTCGGCCTCTGGCTCGAGCTAATTGGGCCACATCCTACCCCCCTAGTTATAAGTATCCAGACTAACACTCGCTAAACCTCGCACAGGGCGCCGCCCCTCTCGCGGATACGTACACCGATCTTGTCGCGACAAGGAAAAATTTCCGTGCTTTTAAGCGATTTTGTGAAAAATATTATTGGCAGGTAGTTGCTAATTGCTCATAAGATAGGCCCCCTTAATTTAATTTATTGTCCGTGGTGCATAATCTTTTTCTTAAAGGTTTTAAACCTTTGTTTGTCACCTGTCATCCGCTTTGCAATGGAGGGAAGTCGAACCTTAATTTCGAACTCCTCCTATGTTCTTCTGATTAATTTCGTTGCGGGTCCAATGACAGTTTAACTTTCCCCCGGGACAAACTTGACCTTCATTGGTTGGGTTTTTGTGGCGGTCAAGCTGTAGATCCTGGCTACACAGGAGTTGCAGTGGTGGGAACGAGAGGTGGGAATATCATTTTACTGTCTCGCCGGTCCACTCGTTAGGTGTGATCAAGGCTTAACGCCCTAATGTGAAAGCGCTCTAACTCTAATCAGTGCCTGAGGTATGCGACCGGCACGGGAGTGTTTTTGTGACGTCAAACGTCAGCGAGACTTCAGATCTCCTTCGGATTTATATGCTCTGTCACGTCAAAATATGTCAATGTCACCCCTCCCGTACCTCTTCAATACTGTCTGAGTTAAGCGCTAGATCTATAATGAAACATGCAAATATAAAGCCTGTAAAACTACCTACAACATTTTTCTTAACATTAAAATCAAAACTGATGGCCCACTTAACAAAATTCAGGGCGAAAATTGTTCAGTGCAAGTTAAAAGATGAGGTGACAAGAAAAATATGAGTTGAAAATGCACTACGTACCCGAAACTTTTTAAGACTTCGTTTAAAAAGCAATTTACTAGCTGGCGTGTTCTAAGATATAATTTAAAATTGTAATTTTGCCACTAAAAGTTTATGTGGAAGCACAATATTGACTTTTGTGAACCTCACTACTGTTAAAATCAATTGTTTTTCAAAGTGAATTTTGTGCCTACCTTTTTCTTTAGTTTCCCTGGTTCGATTCCATCCAAACATAGTTCTGCTTTATGTACCACTCTTATGTATTGGTGATTGAGACAGATACCCATAGTTAGAGCTACAATGATCAAAATTAATAAATAATGTTGAAATTATTTACTGTTTCCAAAACGATTAATTACAACATTGTCAAAATAAAAACCATCAAAAATCATTTACTATCTATTCTACAGGCTAAAGCTAGTATACAGGGTGTTATTTCTAAACTATACAAGATATCAAAAACTAGTAACTGATCCTGAAAGTGCTTCATGAGCTCTATCAAACGGTACCAATAATAGGTTACAGAAAAAACTGGATCTATCCTAAAATTCAATGTTCTCGGCTTCCATGTGAAAGAGCTTGTGAAGCACTTTCAGTATCAGTAACCAGTTTTTCGATATCTTGTATAGTTTAGAAATAATCGAGAGAGATCACTTATCGTTTCCACCCTGTATAGTTTATGTACACGCGTTGAAGCTTACGATCTAAGTAACTATGTACTCGTATTGTATGCATTTGCGGGAGACCTCTCACGTCCGCCACATAACAACTCTCGCAAGGACGCAGAAAATTCTCCAGACAATCTTATGAATGACGTCATAAACTCAATAAACGGTGATAACACTGCCTTTGCTAATGAATTCATTGCTAATAGAATAGACAAAGTTATAGCAGGTATCAAATACCTGTTACTGAATGTAGACGAAATTGGAGATGAAATTAAAAATCGTGTGGCTAATAAAGTAGAGCAAAATCCAATCAACTCGAAACGTTAATTACAAAAGCAAAATCTATTTATTGAACTGATCAGATTAATAACTATCTACAAAGCTCCACAAAAGCATTACAATTAAACAACCCAAACAGCAAACCATGCTCAAATTTTAAAATTATTCACCGAGTATCTGCCGTTCACACCCATGGTCGATTCTCCAGCTGGATCCTTAATTATTTATACAGATTTTAATCTCATTTCAGTCGTTTGGTTTTCACTTATAGTCATTGCCACTTTCGTCGTTGTCAACCGCAGTTATTAATACTTTAAATTGCAACATTTATTATATTACACTTATGATATCCAATTTAATGAAAGCAAAAAGGAAATTAAATCATTAATTAATGTAATCTTAGAAAGTGTTAATGAAAGTCCCACTTTTAATTTGCTATAAACAAATTGCAATAGAAAGGAACTTGGCGAGTTCGCAGCTAAACTAATTTATTAATATTGCCTCTGAGCAATATTTCTGCTGACCGGCGGATCTACAATCTACATAAATTTGGTTTGTGGGTGTGTTTATCATCGATCAAACAGCTCAGGTGTTCGGATATTTTAATGAGATGAATAATTACAGTTAGTGCACCCAGTATGGCCCATTTTAGTTATAATTAAAGTATCTTTACGTATTATTTGCCTGCCACTATCACAGTCGTGTTACTTCGACGATACGGATCTTTACTTTCTTTTACTCCGATATACCTACTCTTTTCCGTTTTATGATACAATACAATATGATAAATAAACGGGGATTTGAACAGCAAAAAATATTTCAGTCGACTTAGCGCTATTGGGTACACACGAGTGCTTACACGCTCGCACGATCCTTTTATCAACGCATAAAAGGGAGTCGCTTATCAGTCACTCTCCACGCCACTTTATTTATTTCCACACGTTTTATGACATCTTTGTGTAATACACATTTATATTTCGTTGAAAATAATTTTCGAGAACACACTTCATGACAATGGACTCAAAATAATACCCTGCCCCAAATTTACATCCAAAACAGGCATAAATACCGAAAGGCTTACGGGATTATGAAATCTATGGTTTCGCGGTGATTAACGTTAAACGAGACTGACAAACATGTCGCAATTAAACTTGTTAAAACACAGATTAAGGCTTAAAAAGTTTTTGCGATGGCGTTGACAAAAACTTTGGGCGGCGCTGATAAGGGTATAACCGTCGTTCTGTGTATTCGCGAGATGAAATTCGCAAAATGTTTACACAGAGGCCTGTCTTTTTCGATGGGGATAAATTTTAACTGTTATTATGACAGACGTTTCGTCACGCTGTTGTGTTAAATGGAAATTAAAATTAACTTTTAATAATGGTAATTTTATTAATAAAGGATAAAAAGTCTGTGGAGTAGACAGCTTAAATAAATGGCTAAGCGATGCTGCCTAATCTGTTAAGCAATTAGTGATTCTGCATTTATTTTAATGATTGCCAGTTACAGTTTGGCAGTTTATCTTGCCAATCATAATTGAAGAACTGTCCATAACAATAGTTTGTTTAATTACCGCACTTAGATCACTGTGATATTGATATTACTGAAAAAGTTACCATATTTTTCGTTTGTGATACAAAAACGCAACTAAATCTATCGGGCTATCTCTATTTTATTAATACAGAGGCATTAGAGGATTACGCTAGTGCAATGATGGACATTTTTACCCAAAATTTTAAAATTAATAACATTTCTCTCAATGACAAACAAACAAAACATCAAATTAAGAATAGCGTGTCACATGTATCGCACGAGGGACACGGCCATGACATGAACGACTTAACGATGCGTTTAATTACGGGATGGCATTACGTCACCGAACACCATAGAACTTGTTATAAAAAATATCAGTTGTACAAAGAATTACTCCCATTTGTGTAAACTTTATTGTAATAAAAAAACAAGTACGAAAAAGAAGTCCTGTATTTTTTTTTTTACAAAATGAGCTCAAAAGATTTGCTGACACAACTTCTTTTGTTTTAATGAAATAACACAAGAAGAAAATAAGGTCCGGTTTCTCATCTTCTACTCAAGGAAGGAAATATGAAAAGTTTATACTGGATAAGATGAGCACGCTCAAGCCAAAAATATCAATTCAGTCCTTTCTATTCTAACTCTTGTTTGACCAAACTTTACATGAAGATGACTTTTAATTAGTAGCTGATCAACTGCCTTGAAACTCGGGAATTAAAAAACCGCGAGTATCTCAAGATTAGCAGCATTGGATAACATTTTGACCAAACTGCAATTTGTTAAAAGGTCTCCACTGTACGGCGGGCATAATCCGGCGTGCCAGCTAGCATGTACTATTGATCGGCGGTCCGGCGGCCTCCGAGCTCGCTACGTACTAGGTGTTAGGCTACGAAAAACCCAACTTTGCCTTTTAATTATGTTCAGTTAGCTCTAAATTACAAACTTTTGGGGGTTAATTTGAGTGGGGCTATGTAAGGGTCAAAATAAATATTATAATGAAGTTGACTGTGTGTAAAGAATATGAAGTTTTTAAAGCAAGCAAATTAAGATTTTTTTTCATTTACAATGTGTTTCATATGATTACATCATTACATATCATCATCATGTCATTTAGTCTCCACTACAGGAATAGAATCCTCTCTAATTCACCAGAGATGAATGAATTCAAATTCATGTAGAGTTCAAATTAATTTACCACCTGATGGTGACTAGCTTACCCGTTTTGGTAAAATAACACAACCAAATACAAGTGACAATTAACAATCCCTTGAATATAACAAAACTAATATTATTCTGTTTCGAAAGTAATTGCTGTAAAGATACTAGATTCTGACCGTGTGGCTTCCACCATGTAGATTTCGGCCCAGAAACAAACAGGTTTCTAATGTAACAACTATTAATAATGGTAAAATATAAACAAAGCTACCCATTAATTAGATACTTTTTAATTATTTAAGATGCAAACTTGACCTTCATTGGTTGGGTTTTTTGGTGGTCAAGCTGTAGATCCTGGCTACACAGGAGTTGCAGCGGTGGGAACGAGAAGTGGGAATAGTCCCGTTATGTGTGTTACAGTTAAGTATTCGGGCATCCAAACTAAAACAACTAGCTCGCGTGCCCCAAGTGTGCGAGAAAGATAATTGTTTTGACAGCGCGCGCTGTCGTTTGTAATTTCCCATATTGGAGCGTTCGCAGCGCCGATGGAAATTGACTTGCTATCGTAACGAGTTTCTATTTCTGTTTTTGGTATGGGATGCCCTGGTTATTTTTGGTAATCAATTTTACAATCAGTTACTGAATTATGTTCGATTCCCGTGTCTATTTTTAAATTTTCGATAGCGCCTTACTTGCCATATATCAAACTAGAATTAAAGTACTGCATCTTTTGATATGGGAAATGGATTGTCACAAATTTTACTGCTATCACACGGGTGAATGGGACTTGGAATGGAATTGGATGATAGAGGTTCCTATCATCTCCATCGTCTCTACAGGGAACTCAAACTCTAGACTTGTGTCATGAAATCTACACGCAATTTTGTTAACAGGCATCGCAAACTCCTTCACTTGCCTCTTACTAAATTAAGGTCACATCTCATTACAAAGATAAAAAATCTGTAATCAAACTAAAATTGTAAAGCATCCGACATTGAAATTGACCTACACACAGAGGCCACTCATCGTCACGTATACATGCACAATTAGAATCGCACATTTACCATCCATTAACTAAACGAATTGTATCCGAAATATGCGTCAAACAATTCTGTTCAACTAATATTATAAAATGTGAAAGTTTGTGGGGATGGATGTTTGTTACTATTTAAAGCAAAAATTACTGTACACGCAGGAACTTTACATTATTATAATAACCTTAAAAATAATTGTATTATTATATTAATGCACATTATTTAGTAGTGTCATAATTTGGCTAATTAACTCTTTATTTTTATCCACAACGAGGAAGTTCTTGGCCTATATCTCACCTGATGGTAAGTGACGATCAGGCCGAAGGTGGAAGCGAGCTTCACTAGCTTTTATAAGCTTGCTTATAAGCCTCTTCAAGACTTGAGTGAATAGGCATTTACTGAGAATGCATCTTACTTAACATCAGGTACGATTACGGTCAAAGACCTGCCTTGTTCTGCATAAACAATACAAATATCAAGTAAGTTGGTCTTTCTGTAACAAACTGAATTTCACGCGGCCGAAGTCGCCGCCAAAAGCTAGTTTTATCTATTTCCAAAAGCAAAACATTCGCAGAATTGTTGCGGCTGACGTTTGAGTGACAGCTGTATGACAGCTATATGATCACGTGACGGGAGTGTGCGCAAGCGTTCGGGGAAGTGTAATGTGGTATTCTGCTAATCGAATGATTGGTATGTTAAAGAATTAGAGGTACCTATTCCGCAGAACAGTTTGTTGTTGTTTTCTGTTACTAACAAGCGGACTGGGGTTTAAAAAGCAGGATTTATGGAGAATAAGGCTGAGTTGCACCACGTTATTTTAACCATAACAAACATGTGCTTTTTGTATGAAGTTTGATAAATTTTTGACGTTTGTCAAAGTTACAGTAAGATGGCGCAACTCGGCCTTAGAAATTTTTGATAATTTGGAGGAGTTCTAGTACCTAACTATATTATTTTTCAAGACAGAAACTTTATAATTTTCGAGACAGTATTATGTTTAATTAGCACACACAAGCCGCTTGTTATAAATAAAATTAATGTCCCTTTATTATGTAAATAATATTTCAACAATCCTTAAAGCTTTGCGTACAAATATTCGTATTTATAATGGAAAATCTTGAGCGAAGATTTAAAATTATTTCAGAATGCATGTCTCAAAGCTTTAAAGGTAAATTCTATGACAAGGTCGGGCGCATTCGCTTTCGAAGCGAATTAGGCCACTCTGGCGTGAATTCGAGTTCGAGCTTTTGCAGAATTTTTCAGCAAACATTCCTTATTGATTCGTGACAATTCCCACTCTGTTGAGTTTTTATTGAATGAATGAAACATTTATCTTCAGACCAGGGACCATATTCGTGTTAGTAACAACAATGTTCTGTTATTGCTTACTTGATAATAATATTATTCTTCTGCTTTGCATATTTCTGACAATTTTATACAACTATGTAAACCACTATAGTGGTATAATGTCAATACATTTAAAATGTACTCATGTAAGTGACATGTATTTTTTCTTAATGAGTAAAAATAAAGATCTATAAACCGAATTTGGGTCTAAATATGTAGGAAGGCAATAAATACCAACACACCCAAAACTGTACCACAAAAATGATACAACAACAAAATTGTCATTGCTTATACATTTTGTATACCAAGAATAGTCTTCAGTATAAGATAATCTCACAGAAAACAACCCCAAAAACGATCAGTATAATTTCATAATCTAACGAAATACAGTTCTCAAGACGGCCGTCTCACCAAATGCGAAATTATTCTCAGATTCACATAACACCAACAACTGCACCCTCCCCTCAGAAGCATTCACAATAAAAGAATCTTCGTTGAAGAGGGAAGGGATGACAATGAGCGATTAAGCAAACATAATAAGAATAATTTTTATTCTCTGCTAGATTTGTGAATGTTATTCCTTTTGTTCGTTTAACTTTGGGCTTTCTTTCTAGGCCTTTTTAGGACATTTAGGTAATAATCAGTTATCTTCAGGCGGGAGGTGCTTCATAAGAATACCAACTTGAGATAAGTTCAAAAGAAAAACCGATAGAAACCTTTAAAAAGAATTTTGTTAATTTATTATTTGATTTCTTGATGATGATTTCCATAACATACCTAGTGACGGCTACATTATAATCATTTTTATATTTTTTTGTTTATTTATTTTTTAACCAAATACACAATTAAGTAAGACTATGAGTATATTACTCTCTCTCTATTTTAATCATTTAATTTGTGCTTTACATGGGCTTATATTCACCAAAAGGTGACACAGTTAACCTTAATTAATAATCTTTACTAATCAATGATTAAGATTTGCGAATCTGCCACCACTCACCGTTAAGTGAGGCGTATATCTGTCCGAATCAACTGTACGAAACACGTCATAGTCCAAATGGGCCATACTGGGCGTTTCGATTACCATATTAACGGCACTGTTACGCTAGAAAAATGCATTAACTGTTTCCTAGCTTAAGTTTAAGTTAAGCGTCACTAGGGTAGCGACTCCAAATATGGTCCCTTACCCGTTTCCTAGCCATAACAATACTTGTCTCACACACAACACAATAACATAGTCCGGTAGAGCACAGTACGAATCGGCGACCGTCTGTTGGCGCCTTGGTCGTCACACTGCGCGGAAAACTAAGGGTGGCTCACCACCGCCCTACATTCGTGCAACCACCCCAAAATGTCTTATATCACGCTTCGGTGCACACGCAATTCGACTCTAACCCAAAGGAGTAACACTCAATGTCGCTTGGTGCGGAATGGACGCATTTTTATTGCATTTACCTTTCAGAGTTGCGCCACTTGCGAGTACGCTTCCTCGGTCAGTTCTCGATTTACAATTTAAAACGATTGTATAAATGTATTTAGTATCAACAAGTTTTGTGCAAGCAGCCCAATTATTAACCAGACTAGAAGTAAGTACCTACCTAAGTGTCCAAAGGCAATAAATACATAGGACTGCTACTTTTGAAGATTAGAAGATTCTCTAACCGACCCTCTTTCTTTGCGGTCCAGTGTAATTTGCCTAAAAAGTACAACATTTCAGTGTACTTTTCTATACAGTGTGAGTCACGTTAAAGTGTACATATGAAAATAGTTGAAACTAGACCTATTTTTATCGACAAAAAAGAGGTCAAAAAATTTTTGAGATTTTTTTTTAATTTTTTATAGAATTTTTTTTCTTCCAATTACTTATTGTAAAGAAAACGTAATAACTTTTAAACTAAGCGGTATATCCTGATAAAATAAAAACAGTAATAATGCTAAATAACAGGCAATACTAAAAAAATACATAAAATACACAAAAAATGCCAACAAATAATAAAAAATGATACTTTTTGAAAAAAATCTGCTTAAAAATTCGTGTTTTTTTGGTTATTTGATAAATTTCTCCAAAAAATGCCCCTATAACCGGTGGTTTTTATTACTTTGTATTATTCTCTATCGTATTACCTTCGTAAAACCAAAAATCGCATGTCTCTATCCCTATCACAACGTTTGCAATGATCGTTTGAACTAAGCCTCTCCGGGCGCGCCATTCAAAGCATCGTTATCAACAAAACTGAAAATGACTCTAGATTTGTAATTTTGATAAAGACAAGTTAGATTTCAAATAAAAACAAAAAATTTCGAAGTAAAATAAGCATTTTAGTTAAAATTAAAATTGTCTCTACCTGTAGCGGAGAATAATGTGGTGACAGGCCTTTGTTCAAACGTTCATAGCAAATGTTGTGATAGGGATAGAGACATGCGATTTTTGGTTTTACAAAGATAATACGATAGAGAATAATAAAAAGTTATAAAAACTACCTGTTATAGGGGCATTTTTTGGAGAAATTTATCAAATAACCAAAAAAACACGAATTTTTGAGCAGATTTTTTTCAAAAAGTATCACTTTTTATTATTTGTTGGCATTTTTTGTGTATTTTATGTATTTTTTTAGTATTGCCTGTTATTTAGCATTATTACTGTTTTTATTTTATCAGGATATACCGCTTAGTTTAAAAGTTATTACGTTTTCTTTACAATAATTAATTGGAAGAAAAAAAATTCTATAAAAAATAAAAAAAAAATCTCAAAAATTGTTTACCTCTTTTTTGGCGATAAAAATAGGTCTAGTTTCATCTATTTTCATATGTACACTTTAACGTGACTCACACTGTATAGTTATGCAAAAAAACATCAATATGAAAAAAGAGAAAAACTCAATAAACAAACGAATTTCTCTTTGCTCAATAAATCGAGATATCCAAACAATAAAAACATTCCAAACAATATCAATATCACATGGGATATCGGATATAAACTGAGCAAACTGAAATCTTATTCAAACATGATTTTGACGATTAAACTCTCCAATATAATATTATTTCCTGACAAAGAAAATAAATAAATTTCTATTGTCAAACAATACCCGTTTTGGAAGCAATGTTTGCTTTCTTCTTTTTTCTTTTCTGAAACTTCATCATACAAATCAGTTATTGTTAGAAAGATATTATTATGTTGTAGAGAGAAACTATTATTTTATTGATATACGGACGTACGCACCCACTGACAATCGGAAAGACACAGTTTTGGATATCATTCTGTACAAATGACAGAACAAGCACAACTTGGAATCTCATGAACCTAGAGGTACTTTATAGGTGTTATTTTGGACCAAAAAGGATCTTCTGTCATCTGGACATCATCATCATCATCATCTCAGCTATAGGACATCCACTGCTGAACATAGGCCTCCCCCAATGCTTCCCATGCTGCCCGGTTGGTAGCGGCCTGCGTCCAGCGCCTTCCTGCCACCTTTATGATGTCGTCGGTTCACATCATTTGCTATCAGATTACAGTAGTTTTTATTTAAATATAACCGTCAAACGAACTGGCTGGCTATTACAGTACACCGTTTAACCATCTAGTTCTAGTCATTATTCAAATCGTACAACACCAAAATCAGCCTATATTTTTTGTTGCAAAATAGGTCATATAACAGCAACATAAGATGCCAGAGTTTAGCTTTATTTCGGCTGTACACTTGGCCTTGGCCCATACGTGAGGATATTTCCTCCTTAGCAGCACGCTTTGATCCGCGCACATTGGGTTGAACAATTTAAATTCCCCGAGCAAACTAATAAGTACTAATAAATAACGAGGCGCGGAGGCCGGCCCGTTCTCCTTCGTAAATTAAAACAGCAGCGTAATCGGTTAAGTGGGGGTGCTATTCGCAAACTACTTCCGTATTTAATGCTTTATTTTGAACTAGCTGCTTCGTACACATCAAAATTGATGTTTTTTAAGACAGGTTTGAATATTTTCCAGTTTTCGCAACATTTTAGATGCTTGATGCTCTGCTCCTATTGGTCGTAGATGGTATAAAGCAAGGCTGCTCAACCCCAGGGCCAGGGAAAGTATGGTTTGGAAAATACGCAACAAATAAAAAAAACACAGTAACTGAAACAGAAAATATAAGTGGCCCGTCGTTAACGACTGAATCCGCCGTTTGGCCCGACTCTTCAAAAGGTTGAGCAACCTTGGTAATACAGCCTATAGCCCTTCCTCGGTAAATTTTTTTTTTTTTTTCGTCAGGAAATGCATGAAATTGCATACCCACTGGCCCGGGGGAACCAGTGGGTTATGTAAGGCTCTCCCTGCCAGATGGGCAGGGCCTACTCACTAAAACCTGACGGTGTCCTCCCGAAGTCTTTGGGACGGTGCTGCGAGTTATTGTCCGAGCTAGATGGCCTAGACATTCTTTCGCGGCTCCGCCCCAGACTGTGGCTCGCTCTGTTTGAGCAAGCGACGACTGGCTTCAGGGGAGTAGTACCTCCCCTGGTCTTCGCTAACGGTGCGCGTGAACACATGCGCGCGCCGCCGCCACGGGTCCTCCTTTAGCGGCCACCAAACAACCAGTAGTTCCTATACTCACAACAGAGTCCATCCTCCATTTCCCTGTGGTATTATAGAGGGTCGTGCTCCTGTAGTGGAGACTAAATGACCTGATGATAAAAGCTATTAATGATTAAAATACAATCGTGATTTTAGTGATTTTAAAAGTACATAAAAGCAGTGGCGGCGTAGCATGGGTTGGCACCCGGGGCGGTCACCCCCCTCCCCCCCGTCATAAGTTCTAAGGCACCCCCTGGTACCCCCCAGGATTTTGGGGTTACCTACCAATTCAAAGATTGAAAGACAATCGCACCCCCCCCCATATCCATGGACATAGANCGCACCCCCCCCCCATATCCATGGACATAGACCGCAGATTTGCCATACAGATGCGCCAGTGAGTACTAATCTGCGCGACTTGTGTCACCCCCTGATGCTTGGCACCCGGGGCGGACCGCCCCCACCGCCCCCCCCTTACGCCGCTACTGCATAAAAGTTATTTAAGAACTCGCTGAATCTGTGTTATTGTGTGAAGTTATTTAAAAACGTCCCTAAGACTGCCGGTGTCTATGGGCGACGGTAATCACTTACCATCAAGTGATCCGTTTGCTTGTTTGCCTCCTGTCACATAAAAAAAAGCTACACATTTAAAAATTATTTACTAAAATAACATTAAAACATTACAAATTATGACGAGCTCTGCTATATAATATCGTCAATCCAATACGGCCGTGACCCTTTTTGTTTACAGGTTACAATTATCAAGATCCAAGTTACGTCTCGATGTACAGACTCAAGCTAAAAACAGTGCGTCTTATGTCTCTAATAATAGAGGCGATTTTACAATAAAATGTATAGTCTGATATGCTGTTGTCTGTACGTCATGCCGCAATCCAAACGATAAGAGAGCCTTAACTTTGAATACCGTCTTAGTATAATGAATCCTTTAATTCCTCCGAAGCACTCTTCCAAATTACGCTACAGATCAGCTATTTTAACCAACAAAGTTCATATCCAAGCTTGTATAATCCAAAATGTTTAAATCTACCAGTAACATCTGATTTCGCGCATATTGCAATATTTGGCCAGGGCAAAATAATCTTTAAGTATAAATACAGACAGCAGATTTTACTTTGTTCTATGCTGATATTTGTTCGTATATGCTACGTGTGATTGCACCGTTAAAGAAAATCTTGTAAGGCCTCGAGCCTAAGCCTTTCGTCCTAAGCCTTACAACTGAATTGACCTTTATAACTGTACAAAAGGAACTGCTATTAATTGAGCATCAGGTTTTTATTACAAAAAAATTGGCCAAGTGCGTGTCGTGCCACGCGCAGTGTAAGGTTCCGTAGTTGTCCTTCGTTACCACATTTTACTTCAGAAACAACTACTTCATCGAAAGTCACTTCTAATATTTTCTTCTAAGGAATTAAAAAAAGGTATGATTTTATTTAAAAAAAGGTACCACTAACTTATTCATTAGTTCATTCAATTTTTTTTATTTTAAATAGCAAGCTCATATTATGTAGGTATGTAGCATGCATGCTACTAATATTTGAACTTAATTAACTAAAACATACTAAAACACTGTTAATGAGCAGGTTGCGTGAACTCTACTTTTTTAATGTGCATAATCTGTACTTAAATTGACGATCGTATCGTTCAAGGAGTACTAGTAGGTAATAAAAATATTATTATACTCTTTTCTAAACTTTACAGTTTGTTGGGCTTGTCAAGAAAAAAGATGCGCTACTTTAATTTTGACCATAGGTATCGTGAACCAAAGAAAAATTGGCTACCGCCTCTTAAACAAAAATATAGAAACAAACTAAAAGTACACATTCGTACCGTAATTAGAGTTTAATTAAATAGTTTTCGCCTCTCAAAAGAATTTGCTTAATTCGTAAACTGAACTCACAGTTGTGCACTATCTCGGATACTCGATGGCGAACTGGAAACTTAAACTCAAACAATAACCGTATTTCTGAGCCCGAAACTCCTCTTTAGATTCCCTCCAAGTTTTGAGTTGTACTCATCCCAAACATATCAGTATACTCCTTTTTTAAGTTTTGCCCAACAATATGTCTCTTCGACATTGAGATAGATCATCATCATCATCATCATCATTATCATCTCAGCCATAGGGCGTCCACTGCTGAACATAGGCCTCCCCCAATGCTTTCCATGTTACCCGATTGGTAGCGGCCTGCGTCCAGCGCTTTCTTGCTACCTTTATGATGTCGTCCTTTATGATTGAGATTGATATTAAAATTGAAATAGTGGCGTGTATGGTACAGTATCGAATTAGTGCTAGTTCCTCATGTAATCAGGTCCAGGTCAAGATGTGCTCTTTAATCATTGCAGCCTATTTTATAGGCTACATTAGGTAGAGTTCGGCTCTATGCCCATCAGCTCCCTAGCCAGAAGGTTGGTAATTCAGTATTTTTTAACATTTAGGCAGGGAGTTCTTTATTTCCTCCTTGACAAACTCAACGATAATTAAAGTCTTGGTGGAGGAGAAGCGTGTGTTAAAATACCTTTTTTGAGAGAAAGGGAATAAATTTCATTTTTAATGGAACTGACATTGATTCAAAATTACAGACAAGATTGACAATACGTCCACAAGGGACAAAGAGAGGTTGCAGTGCCATTAAATGGTTTCCAAAAGAAAAAGAATCTTAATCGGCACAAGCCATGACCCACATACGGCATGGCACCGGTTTTCGGACCCTTGCCCTTTTAGTGGCATAGCTTTTAAGCTGTACAGTCAGCGTCAAATAGTTCGTGACACCCTGTGACCAAAAAGTTGACAACACAACCTTATTCCAATTGTAACAAAGACGTATTGCGAACTTATTGGCTACTTCGGGTGTCACTAACTATTTGACGCTGACTGTACCAAAAAAGTGGAATTAATGTGCGTGTAAAAATTTAAACGCAATCAAAACAAACGTATTGGGGTTAGGAACTTCGATACAATGCAGGTCATAGCAACAACTAAACAGGTCAAGGCAGGGTCTCATAAAAATACAACAATCACATAATACAGATGGTGCAAATACTCGTGCAATCACGCCATAAACATTGTATGAATAAATGTAAACCAATAAACTGACAAGGCTATCATAGCTATTATTGTGATCGATTTATAGTTATGAAAAACTAGCAGCATAAAGGTAACTTAGTGTCAATGAGAATCTCCACTCCTGGATGCGGTAGGAGAACAGGGAATAAAGAAGATAACTAGTAGTAGTCACCACAACCTATCTATAGTATAATACAGTTGTGAAAGGGTAGATTCTAATGCTAAAAAATAACAACTTTTAGTGTGTGACCAACATCGAAATCTAAAAAAAGGTTTAACGAATAACCAAAAATTAGTGCACAATTGACGGAATAATCTGTTAACATACATAGGAAAATAACGAATGAACATAGAACCACCTCCTTTTTTTTAAAGTCGTTGAAAATACAACATACTAATAGACACTGTTAAGCGTATCATTAACATCATTATTATAGAAGAAGAGAACAATAAGACGATAGTGGACGATTCGCTAAAAGTAATGCTTGCATATGATTTAATATCCAGATGAGCTGTTGCTTCTCTCCTAGCTGTCGCCCTCCCGTAGCTTTCAGTGGACAAAGTAAACACGGGTTGTTTGTTAGAACCTACTTATTTTAGTTATAATACAATAGTAAATTAACCTATCCCATGGGCCCAAGCGAGTTTGTAAAACAAACGACCTATTTGCATATGTTATGACGGTAACTGAACTTGTGTTTGAACAGGCGATATTACTAGATATTAGACACAAGTCACCACACCAAATAAGCTCTCAAATTTTAACGATTTTATCCGCAACGAAGAAGCTCTTGTGCTTCAACCACACCAACACGTGCAGATCGCCATCGCCGGTGCGATCATAGGCCAATGACAGACAGCTCGCACGACCCATGACAGTCCGACATTGAGCTTGTTTGGTGTGGTTGAAGCTTTATCCTGTATCGCACCTGATAGAAAGTGTTGAGCAGGCCGAAGGTGGAAGCGAGCTGCACCCGGAAGGAATCCTCAACCACAGAGTGGCTATCTTACTTCGAACATAACATTGTTGTTTTAGCGAAAGACTTAGATAAGATTGTGGCATTTAGAAACGATTCCCATAAAAGCGGAGGTAATACCTACCAGTTTCAATCATAATTTATAAGTCCAATTTCATCTGGGCGCTAGCATCTGCGACACAGTCCCATATCACTACAGAGATATTAACGCTACTATGTTTGGCGAATTATGTTTCGGGTTCAAATAAAGATTTATACGAATTGTTTCAATTTCATAAGTGCGAATTTATAGATAAAAAGAAATTACTCAAAAACATCCTTCCTTACAGGACATTCATTCATCCGTTTTAACTTCTTCATGAACATGATCTCAATTTTAATTTCTGTCGCTTCTGCTTCAGCCATATACCGTCTATCAAAATAAAAGCCAATCTAGACTTCCTTACCAATGTTAGACTGAAACGTATCAATTAAGGCTTAGCTTAGCTAATTGGACACTTGATAGGTTCTGCAACCCTCGACAGCTTGACAAGTGGCAGGAGAACGCTCTCGGACGTTCAAAGGGAAAAGGATAATTTGCTGGATGTTTTTAAAAAGCCAGGAGATAAGTAAGAGGGTTATTAATGACTGGAGGCTGTGTAATGGGTGAACCGTTAGCTGTGAGGCAGTCGGAAGACGTCGGGTTAATTATCTGTTCGCTCTTGAGCAAGAATTGTATGTACTGTCGACAGCACGTCAGATTTTTTTATAGTAATATCGCTCTTTTTACAACGACATAAGATGCTACGGTGTTTAGCTTGATCGTTTGTACATTTCCTTTTTATTAATAAAAACAATTTTTTATTTGTATTGCACAAATTACTATTAGTCCCGTTATTATTAACCCCTTGAGGTTATCGAAGATGGTTTCAAATTAAAATCCCACAAAATTGCTGTTCAACAGTAAAAAGTAACAAAACTGACGCGTATACTAAAAAAAATACCTCATTTACTGAACTAAAATTCTCATCACGTAATACTCTCCAACTTCCAACAGAGTTAGCGTTCCACTTTCGGTGCAAACTTTTGCGTACACTATCAACATTTTTGCGTTACAAACCTAAACAAAAACATTCGTAAAATGTTCGGTGAATGTAGGGCGGTAGGGGACTAGGGGTTGAGCGTTTGGCTTTGGATATGGGCCATAAAACTTCGCTTTGGTCCCTTGAAAACCTGATCGACAGTTGGCATATACACAGTAAACTCGCTGCTGAGCACATATTGATTTCCGTATACAACAGAGTTTTCCAGCGAGCGAGGAAAAATGGCACTCGAAAGCAAACCAAAATCTATACCTATAAAACCGAAAGGTCACTGACTCATCACGAAATCTCTGAAACTACAAGTGCTAGGAGTTTACATGTCTACATGGGGGTTCCTTTTAGAACGTAGGTGCTCACTAAGACGAGATTTTGCAAAATTCAACCCCTAAGGGGGTAAAACGGGATCCACGTGTACGAAGTTGCGGGCGGCCGCAAGTTTTGACATAAAGATATGACGAAAATCAATAAGAACACCGAATAAACTGACTCAGTGATCTCTAAATTATTGAGTCTTGCAATCAAAACTTAGCTTTATAATTTACATCAATAGTCATAGACATTCTAAATAGTTAGTCGGTCAAAATTATAAGCAAGATTGGCGTTAACTTCATAAGACGTATCCAATGGAATCAGGGCACGCAGGGGTTAAGTATAATTGCTGCTGACTTCGATGCATACTGTACACTGTAACAGAGCTAAAGTTTGGCACAGTGCGATAAGCAGAAGTTAGACGTATGCTTGGCCCCGTTGCTTGGGCGGGCGTATGTTTACCATTTCGACCAAATGGAAGTTTCTACTCAGCAAGCTGAAAGTGTCGTCAAAATTTGATTTGACATCATGTTTTGAAGAATCAAAACCAGCCAGAAAAACTACTATCTGTAACTATCATCCAACTTATTCAAATTACAAATTCATTGCTGTATTTTATGCCCTATTTACTCTTGTGATAAAAATCCAAAAAGTCAGAAAGAAAGAACATTTTTGGAAATTGCAATACGCGTCATGATTTCCACGACTTCGGAATATGTCAACCGAGCGGGGATGATATAATTAACCCCAATCGACCTCGCCACGTAACCTCGTCTTCTGCATACAAATTCCCTAAGCCAGGGGTCGGCAGCCTTTTGTGGCGGAAGGGCCAAAGGATTCAAATAAAAAAAAGACACTTCTAATAGAGCGTGGAGATTCGAGTCTAGGTCAAATCTTCCATTGATAAATTGGCTGCTAGAGCTACTCAAAATTTCTGTTTTATTTGGTGTACTCCCGTGATCGAGTGGCTTATACACCGGTTTTCATGATTACACCAGCTCTGAAGCTTCTTAAGAGTTTTGCTCAAGAGTTGCTCCACTGCAGGATTTGACAGAGGCAAGTAGAACACGCTGGCCAGATGGGTCGAAGAGCCGCAGGTTGCAAGGGTGTCCGCTGTAGTACCAACACGTCGGGACACAGCGACGTCGTCGTGAGTAAGCAATAAATGTGTGCATAGCAGTTTTAAGTGTTGCCAGCTCTGCGAATTCTTACGGGTCTTCCACATTCACAACTTTACATCATGTTACAGGTTGCCAACTCCTGTTTACAGCGAACAAGGCGCTGCGGTGTAATCAGTAAGCAATAATGTGTGCACCGTCGGGTCTTCGCAGGGCTTCGTCTGCGTCACTCGACACGTTGTCGCTGGCTATTCAATTAGCTTAAACGACCGGTGAAACGCTCGTGAATGGGGTTTGACGAAATGGATTCGAGTCAATAACCTAACTTATTTACTAACTACGAAAATTCCAATACGATTATACGAAGTATATTTTGGCCAAATCGAATCGCAGAAAGTGGCAGGCATTACGATACGAATCTTTAATATCCTAATCAGAGCTGAGGAAAAAATCTATGCTAGAGCTGAGAGTTTGTGCGTCATTTTGTATTCAGCTCAAAATTGTACATTTTATACAAGTGGGGTTAAACTGGCCTATGGGTAAAAATAATGGTAACCAATCACCACCTTCTTTCTACACATGTTAGCTTCAATACGTTGTCAACCTTTTTGAAGAAATTTCCACATAGTTAAATGTAGAGTCTGCTTATGATGACCACGACTGCAGCAACATAGCTATAGTAAGTACTCATGTACCACATAATAATAGTCGCGTTTGAGACCCGTTGTTCTCAGTTACAAATATCTCAAGGCCATGAACTTAGTTTAAAATTAAAGTTTTAATTTCCCAGATAATTAATCGCCAGCAAGAAATTTTCTCACTACAGCAGCCTCGTTCAAAACTCACTCCAAGTTTACCTTCGCAGCTCCAACGCTGGCCGAACTAAAAAACTTCTTAAAAGAAAATTTGTTCTTAAAAGAGTTCGGAACTCCGTCGTTTGCCGTTCAAGAATCATAAAAGCATGTTTCGGACGGAAATAAAATTGTAAGGACAAGCCAGCCAGTGAATTTGACACTTGTATGACTTCTACTTGAAATTTTGACCCTTTGTTAATCTGTTCTTTAGCTAGCACAAGCCGGCCAGGGAATTTGGGCCTTGTGTAGCTTCTACTTGAAATTTTTGGACTCTCTATAAATTCTTTAGCTAGTACAAGCTAGCTAGTGAACTTGGAACTTGCATAACTTTTACTTAAAATTATGGACCCTCCATAAATTTGTTCTTTAGCTAGACGATTCAGCCAGTGAATGTGGGACTTGCATAACTTAGTCTACTTGAAATGTGAACCCTCTAAAAGTCTGTTCTTAAGCTAGTTTAGTTCTATGTTTTAATAAAAAACAAATACGTACAAGAAACAAACGCACGCAAGAAGACTTGGAAAATACCTTAATTACTATAATGACGTATGATGAAAGAAAATCATCGGCCATGAATGTCTTATTTTCCGCTGCGCTATTAATAGAATCTTGTACTCATTTATTTACCTACCTATACAGATGTCAAAGATACACGGGCGAAGGCTAGGGCAGAATATACTTAAATTATATACTTAATAATATTACGAAGCTGAAGTTTGTTTGCTGAATTGTTCATCCCAGGAACAACTGGTCTGATTTTAACACCATCCATCCAACACAAAATTATTTTTGTGTTGGATGGCCTATTTATGGAGGAAGGTATTAGACTTGTATGTATAACATCACCAGCTACAGCCAACAGCTGTAAAGAAAGAGTGGGGCTGAGCAGTAAAGAAAAATGTTGCAAAAACGGCAAATATTTATACTGTTTTCATGCGTAAGAAGTCGCGGGCACAGCTAGTTTAAACATAACTTCTGCTGTAACGTGGGTGTAACAATTTCAACTTAAAACCTTAGTAACTTAAGACTTCTTGAGCTGCCATATGTGTCTGACATGGCTCAATCGCAAGATGGGTCAACAAGCCCTAAAGCGCTAAATCTTAGGCAGGCCTTAACTATTTTGACATTTTGGTTGAATTTCAATGTTTTACGTGTCTATTACAGAACGAAGTTCAAAATCCTATTCAATTGTAAGCATTTGCATCTGAATTTCAATATGTTAGAAATAATCGAATGCTCGGATCTTAGAGCGCTTGAAAGTGTTTTTGAGTTGTGAAAGCAGCCTTAAAGATTAACCCAGTTGTTACGGATATCCCTTTTTTCTTACGATTCCTGTGATTTTGCATATATCGGCTATTTAATGCATCAAGGCAACAGGAAAAATACAAAAAAAAATATTGGCCTTACGGAAACGCTGGAAAATGGTGTTTGATATACGGAACGCTAGTAATATGTACGGCCGCTTGTATGAACTTAGAGATAATACCTACTCTTTGCAACTTGCGTAAGTTATTAAAGTATTTGCATAAAATATGGAATATTCATTAATAAATAATATTCAGAGTTAAATTTATTATTTTTCAAATTTAATTCCAGTAGTGCGAACTGTATAATTATGCCCAAAACATTTTCTGGGATAAAGGGTAATATATATTCCTTGCAAAAACATTGCATTTGTATCAAAGCGTGAGTTTCATAAAAATTGTGTGTTGTGACAGAATTTGAAATGTGAAAATATTTCTCCTCTGTGAATGTGGCGGAGAAAATCTCTTGGTTTTGACAGTTGGCTCAATTTTCAATGCATTTGAAGCAACTGTAACCACACACTAAATCATCTCATTTACAAACAGTAATTTCTTCATATCTTCAAACTTGACTGACCCTGTCTAGGGTATAATTGGCAATCTAAGCTAACGGGATGCAGTCTTCTTCATCATCACTGGATGAAGAATTCTCTAGTGATTTCAATGTGGGCTCTCCAGGCAAATCTATTGGCACTTTATTTTCATCACCAGAGTTCTCTTTGGTTAAGTCACCATTAAAATTTTCGGATTTTTCGGCGGGAAAATTGTGATTGAGTTAGGGATACACTCATCTTCATTTTTCTCCAATTCTTCAATGATTTCATTTAAAGGAAAGGGCCTCGAAGGCAGGCGCTAAAAGAACAAAATACCGCAGTTCATATTACTAGCGTTCCGTATACGGATCACTAAGTTTAACGTTGAATTAGTAACAGTTACTATAAAAATGTTTATAATTATGTTATCGATTTACAAAAAGTGGGCTACAAACTTTCATATTTCGGCAAGAAATACTTTAGAATAAATACTTATCATCTTTGTATTCACCTTGAAAAAGTCATCGTAAAATTTACGAAAACAACAAAACGCTTACGATTGAAATGTGACACCCAATGTAGAACAGAACACTTCTGATGGACAAAGGGACCCCACAGGAATCGTTTAACACAATCAATGTTATCAGAAACCACACTCATTGTTTATAATAATTTAATTTTTATGTTGATCCGTAAATCAAACGCTAGTAACAAGTGGGTTAAGTATGAACAGTTCATATTAAATCCATCTTTGAGTAGGTAGAAGATGAGCACATTCAAGCTGTAATATTCTCGACCATCATTTCAAAACACGGGCGATTTGTTCTTTTGAAAGTGTTAGTTCTCTACCTAACATAACTCATGCACTAGTTAAACGATCTCGCCCCGTCTTACTTCTACATCAGAGCACAATGAAGCCATAAAGTATTGGCATGAATACCTTGTAGCAGGGCCGGATCTACCTATGGGCTGATTGGGCTGCAGCCCAGGGCCCCGGGGTTACAAGGGGCCCCCAGATCCCGCTAAAAAGTAGGCCATAATTTAAAAAAAAAAATGTTGTCTGTAAAGTCGGTTTACGGACGATATTTTTACGTGACAACGTCATATAAAGTTTCAGCCCAGGGCCCCACAAATTCACGATCCGGCCCTGCCTTGTAGGTTGTATGTAAAAGCGAAAAGTACTAAATAATCTATGGTCTGTATACATGTTACATCAAGAAATCTAGCTTGGTTGTCTAATTCTGAAAATCTATCCAATTTGGACAGATTTTGTGTAAAATAGTAACGATATTATTTGTGTATTAACAAACGACCTTTACTTTAGTCGGTCAAAAGTACAAATGAATGAGTACTTTAAAATAATTTTAGATTTAGATAGCAGCTAAATACTCTAACTTTACGATCATTATGTGGAATTATAGGTGCTTAAGTATAATTATTGTGTGTGGAACTCACATTCAGTATGACATTTTAACTTCACTAACTGATTTTCTGAACCATACCTACTTGTGTTCGTTTATTACTGACTATTTATTAGTGACTGAGTTTCTTGCGCTGCTACTTCTCAGCACTGGCCCATTTATTGTCCCGAAGCAGTGTTAGGGTCAGTATTGGGTCATGTAAAAGTGCTTTTTAAAAGCCTATTTGCAAAAATAAATGAGTTTTATGAGTTTTTTATTACTTGAGTCACTTGTAAGTACCGCCCGTACTACATTATGGTCAGTATGGTCGCTGCTAGTTGTGAATATTTTGACATATTATATCGAAAATAATCGAAATACAAATTGCTATGTAACCTGTATATATTTATCATCAAATCATTCAGTTTCTACTTGGGCACGTCTCTCTAATTTACCATAGACAAATGGAGGATTTGGCTTACACTCCTCATGCTGACAGGTTGAGGAGGTAGGTCATGTTAGTTGAGACTTGAGAGGTATTGCCACTTCAGTGTGGGAATAAAAAGAAAAGGAGCAGTTAGTATCCGTTGTAGTGAAAATACCTGAATATAACTAAGATTGCTATTAAGCTATAATACAGTGTGAGTCACGTTAAAGGGTACATATGAAAATAAATGAAACTAGACCTGTTTTTATCGACAAAAAAGAGGTCAACAATTTTTTGAGATTTCTTTTAAATTTTTTATACAATTTTTTTTCTTCCAATTACTTATTGTAAAAAAAACGTAATAACTTTTAAACTAAGCGGTATATCCTGATAAAATAAAAACAGTAATAATGCTAAATAACAGACGATACTGAAAAAATACATAAAATACCCAGAAAATGTCAACAAATAATAAAAAATGATACTTTTTGAAAAAAATCTGCTTAAAAATTCGTATTTTTTTGGTTATTTGATAAATTTCTCCAAAAAATGCCCCTATAACAGGTGGTTTTTATTACTTTGTATTATTCTCTATCGTATTATCTTTGTAAAACCAAAAATCGCATGTTTCTATACCTATCACAACATTTGCTATGATCGTTTGAACTAAGCCTCTCCGGGCGCGTCCTTTTTTCAAAGAGTATATTTTTTTATTATTTGTTGGCCTTTTTTTGTGTATTTTATGTATTTTTTAGTATTGCCTGTTATTTAGCATTATTACTGTTTTTATTTTATCAGGATATACCGCTTAGTTTAAAGTTATTACGTTTTCTTTACAATAAGTAATTGGAAGAAAAAAAATTCTATAAAAAAATTAAAAAAAAATCTCTAAAATTTTTTGACCTCTTTTTTGTCGATAAAAATAGCTCTAGTTTCATCTATTTTCATATGTACACTTTAACGTGACTCACACTGTATAAGAAGCAGAACTAACTGGTGTAATGTTAGCAAGATTCTGTTACAAATTTTCTGGCCCAAGAAAAACAATAGCTTAGTAAAGTTGCAGAATAACAACAGTTAGTAAAGTTGAATAACATAGAACAAGGAACCAAACCATTGCATAATCGATGGGATGTCAGTATGTCAAGGGGATATCGATCGTTCAGGCGATGCAATGCACACCATAATATTCATGGGGTGCCTAAAGTTCAGAGGGCATCTTATTAATTTCATGGTTCGTGCTTTGTTTCTATGCTTTGAAAAATTATTTTTATTTATTTTTCCACAAATAAGGTTACCAACAACGCAATGTCAAACTTTAAGCTCCCAAATAAGTTATTTTTATTTGCAAAACTTTTTTAAGTAATTTTTGGATATAAATACTAGAAATTATACGGTTATCTGGCAATATTTGTTTGCGGAGGTAATTGAAATCTAATGTGATTTTCTGATTAGCGAATTATGATAATTATTAATCTGATTCTTTCAATCTTATCAAGATCTAATAACCAGACATTTTTTTTGCAAATGGCAAAATTTTCAATAAAATCGATAAACTGATAATAAACTAGCCAAAAATAATGATCGTCTAAACTAAGATTTTTTTAATAACTTAGCCTCAGCGGCAACCACAAATGGATGTTTGGCGTGGATCGATGCGTCTGCGTTCATTTATGTATAACGATCGAAGGGGGACACGCGTGACCTTCAATTTGGGTCCACGTGTCGGATCTTGAATGGGTAATTATCAGAAAGGTGACCCTGAACTCTTAAGAAACTGTTTTTTAGTCATTAAAAACACTAGAGAGGAGGGAGTATCAACAACGTGATCGTCACAGCTGGTCACACAGAGGAGGGGATCAAAAACTCTTTAAATTTCTGTGACGTAATTTAAGGATAGTCCCTTATAGGGTTATTAAAGATACATAATTTATGTAAAGGTTTTTGTAATGCAACTCAGTAAATTAAAGATCTTCTCCTAGCTATAAAGTCACATTTTGAAATATTTACTTTATGGTAGTTGCCAATTAAGAAAAAACATTATATCAAAGTTATACTTATTATAATCCCCCAGCCACACAAATGGTTAAATGCATTTCCCTGAAGAATATGATCAGCATAAACCCCAATAGCCCAAGGTATATCATAAACATACTGACCAAACATAATATGTCCGCTGTCCCTTTCGGGACCACTCAATCATCGTCTTTCATTTCTCGATATCAATTTGGATGAACCCGATGGGTTTTATTTACTTTTCCATAAATTACATTTGCATATGTAAACTGAGTGGCTTCCGCTACTTTGTCTGTGTAATTAATTTGAAAAGCTGTTTGTTTATTTCTTTTATTTTAATTTTATATATCTTTATTTAAAGAAACATACAGCCTTGTTTGACACATGCAGCTTAAAATTAAGTGGGTTATGTTTTGTCATTATAATCAATTATCCCAAATCCCAAACTTGTAAATTTTAAACTTTCATGCTCTATTTCAGCCTCTTGAAGTATTTTTGGGTCAAAAGCTAGCCTATGTCTAGTCCTTCTTCAAAGGTACCTATTTGTATCTTAGAATAGCCTGAATGAAAAGGTTTCTCCGTCATCTATCTATATAAATAAAAATTAATTGATGTTCGTTAGTCTGATTAAAACTCGAGAACGGCTGGGCCGATTGAGCTGATTTTGGTTTCAAAATGTTGGTCGTAGTCCAGGGTAGGTCTAAACGGTGAGCAAATACGCGCGCGATATTGTTTTTCTGTGACAGACAAAATTCAACGCGGGCGAAGCCGCGGGCGGAAAGCTAGTCTATGATATATTCAAACTGTTTAACTTACCTTTCAGCATAAAAAACTCCATCTCTTAAATTACGTGGGTGCTGCTTACCTGAAAAACAAAATAATGTTCATAAATACAAGATACAATACATTTCAATACAAAAAACATAGGCATTAATTATTTGTAATCTCTGTGTTATACAAAATGAACTTTAATTTATATTTTGTGTGCTTTATTAAAATTATTTTATTCATTCATAAGCTTCCGCAGGTTTTCAGTGGAAATAATAAAGTATATTAGCATCGGAAATAATTAATCAAACATGTATTTTGAACCGAATCGATTGTATTTTAACTATTGTACCAACATGAAGCAGTAAAAAACATTTTATTTCATTCGTATTGTTTTCGAAATGCATTACCAAACCACGCAAAAGACTATACAGGGTGGAAACGATAAGTGATCTCACTCGATTATTTCTAAACTATACAAGATATTGAAAAACTGGACTGGTACTGATCCTGAAAGTGCTTCACGAGCTCTTTCAAACGGTACCAGTAACAGGTTACAGAATAAACTGGAACTATCCGAAAATGCAATGTTTCCAGCTTCCATACTAAATGTATGGCCAACCACACAATATTAGAAGTGTAATTTATTTTTTGTTAAATAATAAACTTAAAAAGTCGGTTAAATAAACTCGTAACTTGCATCTTATTTAAAATTATTGGTGGAAAACATTAGTTTTAGGCTTTACTTGCTATAATATTATCAAGAGATGAGTGCCATGACTGTAATAGTACTAAATGTATGGAAGATGGAAACATTAAATTTTTGGATAGATCCAATTTATTCTGCAAGCTAATGTTGATACCGTTGGATAGAGCTCGTGAAGCACTTTTAGGATCAGTAACTAGTTTTGCGATATCTCGTGTAGTTTTTAATATTAAGTAACTTTACCAAATGTATGGAAGCTGTAAACATTGAATTTTCGGATAGTTCCAGTTTATTCTGTAACCTATTATTGGTACCGTTTGAAAGAGCTCGTGAAGCACTTTCAGGATCAGTAACCAGTTTTTCGATATCTTGTATAGTTTAGAAATAATCGAGTGAGATCGCTTATCGTTTCCACCCTGTATTAGTTATTATTTAAATTATTACTAAACTATTTGCTGTTGAAAATGGTCAATTTTCTCGATCAACACCTCAAGAGAAGTGAGATTGGCTGAAAATCAGCACTGTCTTGAACAGGCAGTCCTTGGCAACACGTGCTGAGCCACCTCCATTTGCTTATTTACCTTATTCCTTCTTTTTGTAAACGTTTTTATTATTAACTAGCGGCTGCCAGCGACTTCGTACGCGTGGATCCCGTTTTACCCCCTTAGGGTTGGAGTTTTATAAAATCTGTTCTTAGTGAGCACCTACGTTTTAAATCTAAAAGGAACCCCCATGCATGAGACTCCTAGCACTTGTAGTTTCTGAGATTTCGTGATGAGTGAGTCAGTCAATCAGTGACGTTTCGCTTTTATAAATATAGATTTGAAAATAACTATTAAATTAAATAAGTGAAAACACAGAAGCCGTCTATTAATTAATCAGTATGAAAAAACCCTACAATATTTTAACTCTTTGCGTATAATATCAAATGCAAAAACAGTATTTAACCGTAGGCACTTATAAATTCAAAAAGCCTCCCTTTGTTCCGGCGAAGGCACAAGAGGTGATAACGTAAAAAATTATGTGCCAATGTCGAAGCATTAATACCCTATTTACACGCTACGACGTTTTTGCGAAAGGGATGCCAGAAACCCTTAACTTAAAGTGGCCTTGAAACCCCATCTTGCCGTTATCACGCACACGCTTAGGTATCATACTGGATATATTCCAAAATAAGTAATATTGTGCTGAGCTCACTCGTGACACAAGCATATTTAGCTTAGTATGAGGGGCTAACGGGAGTATTAGTAGTTTGTGAAATAAAAAGTTATAAATAAACTAAAAAAAAATCATTCATCATTATTATTGTTAAAAAATCTGCGTTTGAGTTGAAAAGTAATCTTACCGCATTTTATACCATTGAAAGATTTTTGTGAAAGTCTGACGCACATTTTCTATAATCCTCTAAGCTCTAAGCCGTTTTCAGGGTTTTATTTATATAGAAATTCAATATCTGCCAATCCTAACCCTTTTCCACTCGTTTCCCGCTCAGAATGGAGGTCCTAAGTCGGCAACCCTGCCATCCCGTTGTTCTGCCAGTCATCCCTTCGAGGGCACTGGCGCGTCTCGACAAACGCGCACGCGACGAAATTGAAATTTCCCGAGCAGAAAGAACGCACGTAATTCCGAGGAATCCAAGCCTACGTCAAAGGGACGTATTATGTGTCATATTTTGTCGGGGGAGACGTTAAATACGCACGTCGTTACCATAGCGAAATTAATCCTTTCGACGCTCTATTAAAAGGGTGGAGGAAAACGCAAATTCATCTCGTGCCGCCTTTGGTGCCTTTGACATTTGTGCGGTTTAAGATCCTTCAAAATATTTTTAACAAAGATACCGCAATTCAAAGGCATCAAAAACGCTATCAGAGATTTGCTTTCGCCTCACCACACACAAGACGTTCACAGGACATTCACGACCTTTACCTGAGTGGAAGACCTCGGTGAGACCGGAGACGTGGGAGTCCGAGGCGATGGCGGCTCAGCCCTGTGCTCAGCCAGCACCCTGTGTTCGTTCTTAGAACCCACAACAGAGTTCTTCACCCTCTCCATTTGAGCGTGAATCGCTTTACGCGATATGACCTTGATCTTCTCATCTTTAGTGCCACCGTCAGCTAGCTTCCTCATGAGCCTAGCAGTGGTGGCTACTGTGTGCTGCTGCGTATCGGAGTTAGTACGAGCGAGTCTAGTCGCCGGACGCGTCACGGGCGTAGCGGCTCCCGTACTGCTCCGAGTGGTCTCATTCCTATTGAACGGTGTGGAGTCATGTTCTGTGTCGGAATCGGCTGCGAGGTAGCCTCCTCCACCTACAGACGAAACGCCTGTGCGAAGCAGATTTTCGTGCTCTGCATATCTGACTCTCTCATCGACCGCAACCGTTCCATTCTGTGCCCTTTCCAGTCCACGTTCCATTTCACCAATTTGCCGTTCCAGCTTTCGTAGCACTTCGTCAGAGGGCGGGGTGGGAGCATTTTCGTCTGGCGGATCTGGAGCTTGGAATGATTTAAGGTGGATGGGATGAGCTCTGCTGATTTCCAGTTTTTTCGGCGCTATGCCCGAAGGTGTCACTTCGTACTGGGTGCGCGTTTGTGGAGGAGTTCTTTCCAGCATAGCCAGGGACACCGGCGATGGCGGCGGGGCGCCATTGACTGCTGGTTCTTGGGTCTCCGGGGTCCGAGACGCCCTCGGCGAGCGGAAGCTCTTCCGCATGAAGTCCTCGCGAGTCAGTTTCCTTTCCATTTTAGCTGGAGAACATTTCACTATTTTATAACTAAATTAAATACAGTATCTATTCATTCTATTCCTATCACAGTTGTGCTTTAACTAATTTAAAAACGAATGACCCTTATCTGTGAAAACAATCAACTGTTCTATAATCTCTCACGCTTTAGTTTATCAGATGATAACGTGTTTGATTATTTGAGGATTCAAACGATCTACTCTATTGTGCCGTATCAGTTTCCACAAATAGCTCGCTCGATACAAGTGACCTTGCCCTCCACGAACCTATTGAGAACCTCGAATAAGCACCCGCTCGTATGGCGTCAGAGCACCTCAACTACTCTCTACAGTGACGTCCTAGCAACTATTAGTTTCTATATGACTGTTTTCTATGGCGATAACGTAATCAATGAGAGATTGCCTATCGATGCGGACACCTATTAATTTTGGTACACCCAAGCTACGAAAGTGATAATGAAAAATTATCTACTGATAGTGATTGGCTACTCCATATTTAAAATAAGAAACCATAATGATATCCAATAACAAAAACATGGGAACGATTCCAAAACGGAACAAACAAACGAACAGCTTCTAAAAAATTCCAATTTCCATCTAACGACTGTGACATCATAACAAAAGTAATTGAGAAAGATACTATAATGGTTCTTCATGAAAAAAATGAGAATTAATAGTAATAATAAAGAAACAATAAAAATAAACAATGCCTAATCAAACTCCAAAATATCTAACCACAAAATGACAGTCCATTATCGATTTCCCTTTGTCCAATATAAATGACATTTTATGTCATTCAAACCTATTAAAAATAAAGATCCAAATCGAATGTTTCCAACTATAGACAACTGACAGATGTTGATTTGGTTTCAACACATCCATTGGGCGACGAGCGAGACAGGAATGGGCATGTCCATCTGGAAAGAAAGAGACAAACAACTGGGTTAGTCAAAGCGAACTCCTCTGACCATATACCAATTCCCAAAATCGTAGCACATAAAGCCTTCTCAGCGGACACGTAGGCATCTGAAAGAGACATGTATACCGTCACCGAGACACTTGGGTAAACACAGAACATACACAAAGCGAACAATACACAATTTCTGAAGACATGAATAAACATAATATGTATGTACTTAAGACGTATGAATTCATGAATGAAGATTACGATAATATTGAATTGACGACATCTTTTTGAAATATTGTTATGACCTAAAAATCCTTGACTTCTATCACGTCTGATAAGAATAGTAGTATTATTGTCATTGGCAAAGTAATTATAGGCCAGCCAGTTACAAAAAAACTCAAAACTCATTATTGTCTTGAACAATGAACCGTTAATAATAAACAAAAACATCATGAATAAACAATAAGAGTGTATTACGTTTAATTTAACGATATAACGGTAATAAATATCAACGGTACGTATCGTACGCATCTCACCGGAGCCTTGGATCGCGGTCTTGACAATACAACAGATGGTGAAACACGCGTGACTCACTATGTTTTCGCTGTAACACTTCTGAGCACACAAACACAGGCAAAATTGCGTTAGGTGAATGCCATTTTGTTTGTAATAAAACAATATTTAAGCAAATGGCTCTATAAGAGCATTAGAGGGGTTTCACCACTGGTATTTTTACACTACTTTAGTAGTAGTAAGTGTTTCATAATCAGTCATCTAGCCCATTTTGGTGTGATTACTCAATTTGATCCAAATCATAGATACAGGTGTTGCATTTTTTGATATGACCATCGTGGGATACATAGGACATAATCAATATAGATCTCGCGTAGGTACTTGTAGTAATATCAGCGTTGCCAGACGTCCCGATTTTGGCGGGACGTCCCGATTTTGGCGGGACGTCCCGATTTTTAAATCAAATTTAAATGTCCCGCGCGGGACAGGCTCTGTCCCGCTTTTCGGAGAGAGACACTCACTTCACCAGACTATTGTTTGAAACGCCATATTATTCTAAAAAATTAAACTTTTTTTATTTTTTTCTTTTTTTATTCTAAAGGCGAATTTAACGATAGAGTAAATCTGATTTAAATTATAATTTTTTTGTTGAAATACATTTTCTATGGCTACTTTTGCTATCTATTGTCACGTAAACGTAATTTTAAGTCAAATAAAAAGATAAATATTTGAAAACCTTTGATTATATACGTTTTTTTTTACTTTGTCCCGCTTTTGACGGAAGAATCCCGCTATTTTCACTCAAAAAGTACCAAAGTCCCGACTTGGCGACGAAAAACTGGCAACGCTGAGTAATATTGACTTTAATAATACTGTACAATAATCACCTTATAGCCTAGTTAAGGTTTTTCAGCCAATAACACCAATTATTTCGTTCTTAATAGTCTTTGATTACGAAACCAACCTTGAATAACCGCCGAAGCACTATACGGGACACATACGGGTATTATAGCAAAATAAGGACGGGTAAAAATAAGGATATTATAGGTTTTCTCTTACTTAACTGTGGTGGTATTCTATGAATTTAATGGGGTATAACATTAACAAGGTCTTAATGGAATACTTAATTCAATGTCATCGTAAAAATTTACGCATTGATGTAGAATCTCGTTAAACTTTTCATGAGGTTTTTATTTAGGTCTTTACTAGTTGATTTATATTTATCATAACTATACTATACAAATAAATAGCAATAAAGATTGTTTTATTGCACTCGAGTCAATGCAGACAGCAGCATATACACAAATCGCTATGTTGCTTGCTGTGAGCCGTTAACTTCAAAAAACCTATAGCTGATTTGATACTAGAATACCTGATAGTAGAATACCTCAACACTTAAAACGCTCAAAATACCCACAGCTCAGCCAAATATAATATTGTTAAAGGCAACAAAGTTGCATGCATGCTATTGAATTTGCTCCACACGGCTGGTTACCGTGCCTCAGTGGATTAGCAGTCCACTGAGGCTACTAATAAGGTCAGAGTTCGAGCAGGGACGGGAAGTGACAAAGTGATGGGTGACCTTTAGTTAGAAGCGACACGAGTAACGGTACTCTATTCGTTACAAAAATTCCGAACCCTTCCCTATAAATAATAGATCAGGAAACGGATTATTGAGTTTCGTCGAAGCGGCTCATTTCGATCAATTAACCCTTCATTAACGCGCTTGGTTGATTTAATCGTGTGTTTGTTAATTAACAGGATTTTGCTAATATTACATTATTAGATACTATTTATGAGCATGAAATGATTGCTCTCATAATGGCATGGTATCATTTCTGGCATAACCAATGTAACAGACACTTAAAAGTTGTTGGTTTTAAGTATGTAGATAGTTGGGCAATGTAGGTCATTGTAGGTTCATCTTTCTTTAGGGCAGTTTATGACATAATTGTATTCAAAATAACTTCGTTAAGCCCCTAACGCAGATGCAAGCCGTTAGTGATAACCACCAAGATCGGCTACATCTGGTATTTTCGAGCCAAACCGACTAAGAGTTGAAGTGGTCCGGTCGCCATGACCGAAATCGGTCGGAGGCATCATCATCAGTGATAACGTTTGTATCAGTGATATAAACAAAAACAAGCAATTTGGCAGCCACTCCATTCGTTAGGTGGATCTCACGTGTTGGTCTGCAAATAGTGCGTCTATTTATAAACTGGTCACGATTAATTTCCATCTATTTATACCCCGCAGGCAAGTTCGCAACAACAAGATAGGTCATACGTATTTGACTCATACGTTAAAAATAAACTTTTCTCTGTGACGTTCAAAGGAAAATCTGAATTTCATTCATAATATGAATATTTTAATCTATTCTGAGAAGGTCGATCTTATTCCGGCTCTTTAACAAATAAATGTAATTTAATAAGAAATGGTTTCTCTAAAAATAAACGATACACATGTAGGCTTTAGCACGTGTCAAGTTTAGGGAGGTCTTTGTCACTTAATACGCTTTACGGATTATCTTTAATTATGTGATTAGGGTTAACAGGCATTTTCAACGGGATATTGTAATACAGTGTGAGTCACGTTAAAGTGTACATATGAAAACAGATGAAACTAGACCTATTTTTATCGACAAAAAAGAGGTCAAAAATTTTTTGAGATTTTTTTAAAAAATTTTATAGAATTTTTTTTCTTCCAATTACTTATTGTAAAGAAAACGTAATAACTTTTAAACTAAGCGGTATATCCTGATAAAATAAAAACAGTAATAATGCTAAATAACAGGAAATAGTAAAAAAATACACAAAAAATGCCAAAAAATTATAAAAAATGATACTTTTTGAAAAAAATCTGCTTAAAAATTCGTGTTTTTTTGGTTATTCGATAAATTTCTCCAAAAAATGCCCCTATAACAGGTGGTTTTTATTATTTTGTATTATTCTCTATCGTATAACCTTTGTAAAACCAAAAATTGCATGTCTCTATCCCTATCACAACATTTGCTATGATAGTTTGAACAAAGGCCTATCACAACATTATTCTCCTCTACAGGTAGGGACAATTTTAATTTTAACTAAAATGCTTATTTTACTTACGAAATCTTTTGTTTTTACTTCAAATCTAACTTGTCTTTATCAAAATTACAAATCTAGAGCCATTTTCAGTTTCGTTGTTAACGAAGCGGCTTAGTTTAAACGATCATAGCAAATGTTGTGATAGGGATAGAGACATGCGATTATTGGTTTTACAAAGGTAATATGATAGAGAATAATACAAAACAATAAAAACCATCTGTTATAGGGGCATTTTTTGGAGAAATTTATCGAATAACCAAAAAAACACGAATTTTTAAGCAGATTTTTTTCCAAAAAGTATCTTTTTTTATAATTTTTTGGCATTTTTTGTGTATTTTATGTATTTTTTTACTATTGCCTGTTATTTAGCATTTTTACTGTTTTTATTTTATCAGGATATACCGCTTAGTTTAAAAGTTATTACGTTTTCTTTACAATAAGTAATTGGAAGAAAAAAAATTCTATAAAAAATTAAAAAAAATCTCAAAAAATTATTGACCTCTTTTTTGTCGATAAAAATAGGTCTAGTTTCATCTATTTTCATATGTACACTTTAACGTGACTCACACTGTATATCTGGATGATATCTTTGTGTCCACCATATTTTTTTTTAACAAAACTATACTTGTAAACATCAGTAGACTGCACGTAATTGTTAGACTGCACATAAAACAATTTGATTTATCGAGTGCTTCTTCGAAATATCGAGCAGCAGCTTTCCATTTCATTACCCGAACGAAATTACTGAATAGCATAAATACACTATCGATATCTGAAATTGCGAAGATAACGGCGCACAATTTCTTACATCGCCTCGCTGACCCAATTCGCGCCAATACCAGTGATTAGAAAGTATTGTCTGTCTCATTTGGCTATTACTGACAAATCCCTGTAATCTGGCGAGACTTATTTACGATGATTCTTAGAAAACTCAAATTCGATTTATTTGTAACGGTAAAGCGATTATCTAGTAGTTGTTTAATGCGTTATGCGTTGCTTCAAAATCTGGATAATCATTTGTTTCAATTCTATGAAGAATAAATGCTAGAATAATAATGAATTGATGAGCCAGCCACAGAGATAAAATTATACATACGCAAGTGTTGAAGAAATATTTAGATAGCAGATGAACTTGCTCATTATAATCAACGTTAAAAATACAAAATATCAGTAATGGACTGCTCAAAAAAAATTTACAAGACGATCTTTATTTGCTATTGATAGATTTCTTTAATACTCAATCCAATAAACTGTTTAGCTCAACTTAGACCATAATTGTAAAGTAATGGAGTGATTATGTATTTAAAATGGTTCTAGTCGTGGGCTAGTAAATGATTACAGAGTAATTAAACTGACCAGTTCCACCCAAGATCCAATCCGACCACACGATACACTGTCTCATGTTGCACCTCTTGAAACCGTCAGTAATCCAACTCTTGTCTTTATTTGCACTTCGCAAAAACCTTATGTTATCAACAACAAAGACTAGTTTCCATTGTTTAGTAAGCTTTTGCAGTGGTACAACAGAACCGCAAGCTTCCGCTATGTTACTGGTGTGCATTTGTATACGTGAATATATTTTATTGTGCATGTAGGTATACTGCCAATAATAAACTACAAATGTTATTGGTTTTGTATAAGAATCGCTATTACAATACAAGTTATACCAGCTTCCTTAACTTTTATTATTTATTGACGATAATAAATTTGAATTATTGGTGACAGAAAGGCCTTAATGATGTTGTCCAAATAAAATATAGATTACAACTAATATTCTCAAAATAGCATCATAACATTTCATAATCACTCCAAATATAAGAATAACCGTGAACAACCATTTATGTATTACAAGAAAAAATTTTACACAACTTAATAGACACTAATAAATAATGTTGAAAAGTGCGTACCATTTAAGTTATAGGAGCAAAAAGCTGTCGTTTGGCCCACGCAGATTCGGAGTCGTTTAAAAAGCGTTTAAAAGCTCCAAAAAGGGAACAGCTTCAGTTAGTTTTTGCGGAGCACTAACCGGTTTAAATGGACGACAGGCTGTGTCGCCACAGCGTTCCGATTTGTCGTAATGATAGTTTTATAAATGCCATGTTATGGTAGCATGCCTGAGGCGCGTCTTGTTTAATGACTCAAATGCATGTAAGCGTTTTGAGGAAACGAGATCTGCAGGTTTTGCGTAACATCCTTTTTTAATATCGTCATGAAAGTACTAATACCCATTAAGGAAGATAGCATCGTTATATCTTAACATGAGAACGTACTTCCTAATAACTGCTGATGGCCTTAATTCTGTTAGATATCAAGCTTTACGACAGGAGGTAAGATGAAAGCGTGTTAAAATCCATATAAGTTATTGGTACTATAGAAAGTGACCTATCAGTAGTACTTATAGGTTTATTCATATTTTGTCTTCAATCGCATCTCAATAGCGCTACTCCACACTGCAATGCTTCTTTAAAAAGAAATACCCTGGACTCAATGGCAGGCCGGTTTTATCGATAAAGCTGAATCGATGCTGCAGCCGGACTCGAGAGGTGCTCGATTTTATCGATTCTCGAAATTTTTCCTCCTTTTACTCCCTAACGATGGATGCTTGAGAAACTGCTTTCCCTAAGGCAGTGCATACTAATAAGTTATAGATCACAACGGAACTGATGGAATATTATATTACTGCACGATCTGCATTACGAAAAAAAAATTAAGTTACTGGTTATGGTTGAGCCCAATTCGGACACTGATAAAACTTCAGAACGAGTTGATTCGGATATAACCGACACTAAAAAAGGTTCAGTAAATTGTATTCTTTGGGAAGGCAGTTTTTATGATTATTGCCAAAATTGGCCACTTTACATAACATTCCCTTATCCAAATACTCCGGTGCAAAAATCTCACTTCCCAAAACCGGCGAAGACCGGTTTGCAGTAAACGTAATACGAACGCGAACACGATCAACGTAATGACTCATGCCAAATCCGATTTTTCATCACGAAGATTCATCAAATGTTTGCGACAAAATATCGGTGGCAGAACCAATTTAACAATAAAACTATTTGGTTTATGAAAAGAGCTCGCAGGCTATTTCGGCCTGTTTATTTTATGTGGAATTTGATTATACCTATTCTATTTTATGAAATACTATTTGGATGATATAATAGTTTTATGGATAAGCTAGAATGAACACAATGCTCATGTCATGGCACTTGCAACAAAAGGGGTAATCGTTGATGCGTGGCCAACCTTTTGCAAAACATATTGGTCAAATATGGCAAATGTCAACCACATATTGGCGCACCTGGCCAATGTTGGCCGACGATAGCTGACGCTTGGGAAGGCAACGAATCCATCACAGCTCGGCAGGCGACCCCGTCAACAGCGTGGATGCTTTCGTCATCGTGGTTCAAATTAAGAGATATCGCTAAAGGAAATGTCCGGTGATAAAGTATAATATCATCAATCTTTGTAGATAGGACGAGGTCAAGAAACTTCAAAAGCCTAATGCGAAGCTGTCATTAAAAGTTTTGCTCAAATGCCTATTGGAAGTTAGAAACCATTAGAATTTAGAAGTTCGGCTGTAACAATTGTAGCTGGGAGCTGTTCTTCAACAGTTTGAATTATCAACTTAGGTTGACTATTGACTAGGTCATATGCCGACGGAATTTTATTTACATATGTTATTATTTTGTAATAGTGCGTGTTATCTTCGTAGTGTGTCACTAAAATCAGTGCACCATTGCCCTACAGTTCAGTTGTTCCCGTCCCGTTTCAATGCCACTCAATTGTATCGGTTCGCACTTGAGCAGAGGCCAAACAATTCACCCAATTAACGACCCGCTGATCACTCGTGACACGGAACGCGACAGACGCTGCGCGGGCGCCGACGGACCGTGACTCACGAGCATCGAACCGAGAGTACCCCTGTATCGCTCTAAACCTGTATTTGATGTTGCCGTCTCGTTCGCCAACTTACGGCTAAAGGCCTCACAATCGTTCGGCTGATACGCGAATTTAGTTGATTAGATTAAATGTAACCATTGTATTTCATTGATATGAAAATAATTATTCATTTAGAATATAAAGGGAAAATAAATTATAATATCATGTGCCATGTAAAGCATACAACAATTATATCTTCTACTACTGGTACAGGTAGGTCTTGTAGAATATCTGCCTAGTTATCTATTTTAAATAACCAGATCACGTTGAGGCAAATAATTATTTTCAGATCATTAATACTTAGCCTAATTAGCGTACTTAACATACATACATGAGTGCGACAGGAAATTTCAGACAGCTAACATCCCCTCATTATGCGTATTTAACCTACATAGCCTGGGCGTTTGACCTGGTGGGTAATGGTATTGTATTCTGTACAAAGTGACTCATAATTATTTGAGTCGTTACATTCAGTTTAAATCGGGCATTTCACTTTTCTAGCCTGTGTGAACTCTGGTATAAAGCTGAGTGAATTACGGGCTGCTTTCTTTGATTGATGACAAACTAGAAAAATAATTCCGTGTAAGCCAATGCATCAGCAACTTTGATATAAATTGACACTTATAATAATTGATTACGACTGATATACGATCATTAATGCTACATTGCTGTAGCTTGATTAAGATTTGTGGAATAACGTTGCAATTTCCACATCCAACATATTAAAAGATTTCAACAAAATGGATTTAAACAGAGCATGAAGAGAACCGTAACGATCTAATCAAATCGCTTCTCGCAGACCAAAACAACAGTGATTTTGCCACTTTCCAAACGATTTTGGTCGTGACTAGGCGGGAATGCGGGATTCACCCCCTCCTGTGTACGATGCGATAACGATACGCACAAGGGTAAAATTGAAAACCCTTTTGAGCACCTATCATTTTTCTGTTTGAGCGAGTTCACACAAAAGAAAACTACGAAAAGGAAAAAATGTACAATAGCAGGACATTCAGATAAGTATAAAACATTTCTTTTTATGCTCGTAGACATTGATAATAGGATTATAAATACAGATAGAGAAATATGCTCCAAATAAACCGCAGTTGTATTGAAAACACTTAAGAAAGTAGAGAGAACGCCACAAAACATTGGTTCAATGGAACCCATGATTATGACGTAACCTAATGTGGGACGAGCAAGCCAAGATGACGGTGAAAGTCCGACGACATTGGAACTTGGACATAATTTAGATATAGCCCCTGTTGGGCAACACTAATAGATTGTTGAGTACGTAGTTTAGAAATGCTTGGACGAACTTGACACTTAAGATAATGAAATGTGAAGAAAAACAAGTCTCTTTAGTTCTAATCTTAATTAAGCAGATTGTAGCTAAAAACTAAGAGAAAAATACACAGAGTGCGCCAAATAGTGTTTTAATAGACTTTAATGACGTGGTGGGACAATAATTACGTCTTTTTCGCTTTATAACTGATATTATTTTCACAATGCTACAAAGCTGAAACGATGCCAGATTTTTTTAAACCTAGCTCAACGCCAAGTGACTATTGCACTTTATTTATACAAAATAGAAAAGGAATGAAATGAAATCGCACCTAATGTATTTATTTAGCTCACTTTAATAGCTAAAGCTACAATGGTTAAGGTTCGATCCCCACACCGTGGGTTTACCACAATAGTCCAGCAGCAATGGACTATGGTGGTAAACCCACTTGTAAAAAAATTGTGGATAACAAGAACTCGCGTAGACAATGCCCGGTGTAAAACGAACAGTTCCTCCGGTGATTGCTGTAATTCTCCCCTCGTTTCCAAGAGTGTTTGCCATTAGTCTAATTGCTGACGATTATTGCGATCCAGTGAGTTATTTTCTGGAGAAAAAGTGACTGGAAAAACGTAAGCCTTGAGACGACTAGTATTTACAACAATCTCATAATGAAATTAATTAGCGGGCAGATAAGCTTATTAGATTGCTAATTCTGTTTCCAAATACACCTAAAGAAGAAATAATTATTTTGATTGCAGATCCAATTTGGCAAACAATTTGTTGTGAACAATGTATCCTATCTGAAATTTTAGCCTGTAATTGTAGGATCAATGAATAAAACATGGAAATACAAAGCTAAGCCTATCCGTATCCAGATGCGTAGGAGTTGGCATGTAGGCGTAATAGTGTGTGACAATAAACTCTTAAGACAATCGCATTAAAGTTGCAAATTGACTGCCACGGACGGTAGTAAAGTGGTCAAGTTGAAATTTTGTGTTGGCAACCGTAGAATAGGTAAATTGTGATTGGAAAGTTCGGCCAGTGTTGTCATTGAATATTATAAATCAATAGATAATGCAACCACTTGACTATCCTTATCTTATCTAGAGTATAGTCATCGTTATTTATTGCGATATTCATGTACCTTCTTGCTTATTGGCTAATATCTAATTAACTCCCACATCCAGGTAATTTCGGATCATTTTTACCAAGTTGTCTTTCCTTATTTGATATTACTATCTATCATTATCTACTTCAACTTTATTGACTTCATCTGGAGAATTGTCGGCATTGCTTAACATGTGAAACCACTTTTACAATCCTAGGATTTTTTTTATAAAAGGTGATAATAAAAAACCTTGACTTGCAGTCCATTTTATAATAGAAAGTGGCACTGGACAGTCTAGTAACTGGTTCAGTTACTGAACTCAGTGTTTCACTTCCACTGACAGCTATAGCCATGAAAAAATAAAATTTAACTACAGTGAAAGATTTAACTTTAACATAAATTGTTTTAAAAATATCACCGAAGACTTTGTGAAATCGTTTTAAGTTTAAAATACAGTTCCACCTTGAAAAGGCCAAGGTTCTCCTACGTAGTTGTTATTATTGTTTTAACTGTGACACGATTCCACCGAGTTATTTTAGTAGTGGTTGTAATTACAAACAAGCCGCGTATTTTTGTAGGGACAACAAGACTAGATTTTTGTGACAGAATGGCACTTGTTTTAAGGCGAATATTGCTTTTAGCATTAAGTCCACCCTTTGTACAGCTTATTTGTGCAATCAAGTTTTTAAATAAAATAGCTTGACGTGACATAATTACCTGTTGTCTATGTGCTACCTATATCATTATTAGGTCTGATCTGAAATGAAGTGTTCCTGTCGACAGGAATTTGACATACCTATTCACTTCAGAATTCGATCCCGCGAACTTAGAATACGTGGCATCGGAATCTGCACATGAGATCAGAAATCAATTTCATCAGCATTTCAAGCTAAACACTAAAGCATCTTTTGTAACAGGTTCGATTTTGCAACTACAATTTCTAATGTGCTGTCTGTTCTAGTCTAGTATTCCCTGCCACACGGGGGCAAAATGTAATGCGATCAAAAACCAAGTCAACACAGAGGCATCTTATACAGTTGTAACAGGTTTGATTTTGCAAATAGCCCAATATTATGCTGTCGTACCTACATTAGCACACTGCATATCAGTACCAGTATGCCTACCACACGGGGGCGTGTAGCGGTAGGCAGAGCGTGGGCTGCGCACGACCTTATTCCAGGCTGGAACTTGCAATTAGCACGAGTGCTTTACTGGGAAGGTTTGCGTTAAAACTATTTATTTGATGGTCCCATGGGATCATCGTGCATGATGCTATTGAATGGTGGAAGATAGTACGTACTAGGCATTAGCATTATGCATTGAAAACTGGCGTAAGATCTAAGTAAGAAAAGAAAGAACGAATCCCAAAACTTTTTTCATCGTTGCAGTAAACCTGTGCATGAAGGAGTAACATTCATCAATCCACACAAACTTTAGCGTTAATAATATTAGAGTTTAGAACAAACAAATCAACTACATATTAGTTATTATTATTATGTAACAATATACACTTCTCGAGAGAATGTAAGTTAACATAATCAGGAAGGAAACTGCAGGAAGCATCACTTGGACCACCAATTTGGAGCCCAATTTCCTCAGTTTCCTACATTCGGTCACTCGATTTTGACATCTGCTGCTTGGCGTTAGCTTTCTCTTTTGCTTGCAGTCGGCACTTCAATCGCGTTTTGGGCAACAATTAATCTGTGCTTGTGCTACATGGCCAGTCACCGTTACCTGACCGTTAGCGTCTGCGGTAGACGCGTCTGGGAGGTTACTCCGAAAAACGTGATCCGAAGTTTCGAATGTTGCGATCCCTCTCACGCAAAGCGAGATGCCAGCATGAGCGACGGTGACAGATAGACTCGAAACTACAGAAAGAGCGTTTCAGAGTAGCCGTCCTGACTTGACACCTCTTTCGTTGGTGTTCTGCCACGTGCGGTATTATAAAGTTTATCTCTTCTATGACTATGCGATCTACATAATATTTAGCGCTTAGGAATTCCTATAGTTGCAGAACTTGCAGTGTTTTTCAAATTTTTTCATGACTCGACCCCCACTAGTATGAAAAAAATATTTTGCGACCATTCGCTTTTTTTTTCGTGCGTTTTAAAATGTTACAACGATGTTTTCCGAATAAATCTATGATTTCTTTATTGATTTTTTTTTACTGAGGTAGTTTTTACGACCCTTGGCGAAGTCTCTATGGGGGGTCGCGTACCCACACTTTGAAAAAAACTGCTGTATAGTAACGTACGAACACTACTTTAACATAGATTTAAGTTCAGTTTCGACTATGGTGAGAAAATGCAATTACTCGAAGATTTGATTAAGATATGCGAGTGTGATAAATGTTAGTCAAATTAGGGTTTGCAAAACTTTGTGTAACCGGTCATTTAGATTCGATCGGCTAATTACACGTTGTCACTATAATTTATTCATGTAATATCGTAAGTATAGGACTGTGTACAATCCAACTATCCTACTATTCCTACTAATATTATAAATGCGAAAGTTTGGATGTCTGGATGGATGTTTGTTACTCTTTCACGCAAAAAATACTGAACGAATTTTGATGAAACTTTACAGTATTATTGTTTATAACCCAGAATAACATATAGGCTATAATTAATGACGATCTGTAACAAACTAAATTTCACGCGGGTGAAGCTGCGGGCAAAAGCTAGTGTCATAACAAGTCAATGTCAGTTACCCCTCCCGTGCCGCTACCTATAGACTCAACAGTCCTATCAAAATTTTAATATTAATGAGTANGCTTGAAATACCTGCTGTCTATGTGCTGTACCATTAGGTCTGATTTGAAATGAAGTGTTCCTGTCAACATATTCACTTTAGAATTAGATCCCGCGACCTTAGAATACGTGGCATCGGAATCTGCACATGACATCAGAAATCAAGTCAACACAGAGGCATCTTAAACAGTTGTAACAGGTTCGATTTTGCAACTACAATTCCTAATGTAAAGCCCAATGTGCTGTCTGTTCTAGTATTCCCTGCCACACGGGGGCAAAATGTCACGCGATCAGAAATGAAGTCAACACAGAGGCATCTTATACAGTTGTAACAGGTTTGATTTTGCAAATAGCCCAATATGCTGTCGCACATTAGCACATACCAGTATGCCTACCACACGGGGGCGTGTAGCGGTAGGCAGAGCGTGGGCTGCGCACGACCTTATTCCAGGGCTGGGACTTGCAATTAGCACGAGTGCTTTACTGGGAAGGTTTGCAGTGAAACTATTTATTTGATAGTCCCATGGGATCATCGTGCACGATGCTATTGAATGGTGGAAGATACGAGGGGCGGCTGAAAAGTTTTGAGCCTAAGTATCTTCAAGTGTTATTATTGACTCACGCTAAATTTAATTAATTTGCCAATAACCTCCTTAGTATATGTACAAAGTTTCATTTCATTAGCGTCATCAGTCTTTTAGTAATTCATCCGTAAACATCATCATGTCTCAGTCATCCGCGCAATGTACGAAATTGATGTACACAGTTGTCATAAAATACCTCAAAAAGTGGAACAAAACGCTGACCGTAACATTTGAAGAGATGTCTACAGTTTATGGGGAGTCTGGGCCTTCATTTGCCACCATGAAAGATTGGATCCGATAATTCAAGCATGGCAGGGAGTCGCTAAAAGATGACCGCAAGTCAGGGCGGCCAGATTTCGCCATTAACGAATAAAATAATGAAAATTTAAATAATCTTGATTTAGAGATCAGCGAATTAAGCTGTGACATATAGCTGAAACCATAGGCATTAGCAAGGAACGTATTTGCGATATTTTTCATACTCATTTGCACATGAAATAGGGGTGCGTGCGATGGGTGCCAAAAATGCTCACGCCGTTCGACAACCAGCGTCGAGCCACAACTTCGCAAGAGTTTTTGGACATCTTTGGCCATAATCCTAACAATTTTTTTCTCACATTGTCACTATTGATAAATAATAGATCCGGCAGTACGATCTAGAGTCAAAATAAGAGTCAATGCAATGGATTCAAAAGGGAAAACGCCGCCGCGGAAATTCAAAGTGGAACGATCGACACCCAAGCTCATAGCCACTATTTTTGGGATTGTGGAGGAATTTTATTCATTGACTACCTACTTAAAAAAAAAACTACAATAAACGGGGATTATTATGCTGTACTACTGATAAAAATGCGTCAAGTGGTTGTTGAAATATTAAGATGCAAACTGGCGAAAGGAAATCTGTTAACGCAAGACAATTCGCCCGCGTACACCGCGCATTTTGCATGGCTTGCCCCGGGTAAAACTGGATTTCAAGAAATTAATCACCCACCACACAGTTTAGTCCGAATCCCTAGCTATTTCGTCTAATTCTCAAATTGGAAAAAAGACCTCCAGGAACGAAGATTTTTGAGTGACAAAGAAATGAAGGTGGCGTTAAAGGCTCATTTCGAAGGCAAAGATTGCGAATTTTTTTTTCAGTGGTCAAAAGCTCTTTTACACAAATGTAAGAAGTTCATTGTAGTAGAGGGAGATTAAATAGAAAAATATATTTTTTATACTTTTCTATCAGCATTTTTAATACCCTAGGCTCAAAACTTTTCAGCCGCCCCTCGTAGTACGTACTAGGCACTAGCATTATGCATTGAAAACTGGTGTAAGATCTAAGTAAGAAAAGAAAGAACAAATCCCAAAACTTTTTTCATCGTTGCAGTAAACCTGTGCATGAAGGAGTAACATATTAGTTATTATTATTATGTAACAATATACACTTCTCGAGAGAATGTAGTTAACATAATCAGGAAGGAACTGCAGGAAGCATCACTTGGACCACCAATTTGGAGCCCAATTTCCTCAGCTTCCTACATTCGGTCACTCGATTTTGACATCTGTTGCTTGGTGTTAGCTTTCTCTTTTGCTTGCAGTCCGCACTTCAATCGCGTTTTGGGCAACAATTAATCTGTGCTTGTGCTACATGGGCAGTCACCGTTACCTGACCGTTAGCGTCTGCGGTAGACGCGTCTGGGAGGTTACTCCGAAAAACGTGATCCGAAGTTTCGAATGTTGCCATCCCTCTCAGGTAAAGCGAGATGCCAGCATGAGCGACGGTGGCAGATAGACCCGAAACTACAGAAACACCGTTTCGGAGTAGCCGTCCTGTCTTGTCAGTTGTCACCTATCTGGGTGGTGTTCTGCCACGTGCGGTATTATAAATGTTTATGTCTACTATAACTATGCGATCTACATTATGTAGCGATTTGGAAATCCGATAGTTGCAGAACTTCTATAAGCCTAGGCGCAGACCACCAACTTTGACATGTAATGAACATTATGAATAAATTTCTTATTCTTATTCTTATTCTTTTAGTTGGCCGATAGTTGAATATTAGTATGAAGATGCATGAAAGTGCGCACATTACACCGATACCTAAAATCGGACCCAACTATCGGCCAACTAAAAATCGGTGGTTTGCGCCTAAGCTAAGTATAGGTATGCAGATGCTGTATAGTAACGTACTAACATTATTTTAACATAGATTTAAGTTCAGTTTCGACTATGATGAGAAACTGCAATTACTTAAAGATTAGATTAAGATATGCGAGTGTGATAAATGTTAGTCAAATTAGGGATTGCAAAACTTACGTGTAACCGGTCATTTAGATTCGATCGGTTAATTACACGTTGTCACTATATTTTATTCATGTAATATCGTAAGTATAGGACTGTACAATTCTACTATCCTACTAATATTATAAATGCGAAAGTTTCAATGTCTGGATAGATGTTTGTTACTCTTTCACGCAAAAACTACTGAACGGATTTTGTTGAAACTTTACAGTATTATTGTTTATAACCCAGAATAACATATAAGCTATAAATTTATGACGATCTGAGACAAACTAATTTTCACGCGGGTGAAGCCGCGGGCAAAAGCTAGTTGTTTATAACCCAGAATAACATTATAGGCTGTAATTTATGACGATCTGTGACAAACTAAAAATTGCGCGGGTGAAGCCGCGGGCAATAGCTAGTGTCATAATAAGTCAATGTTAGTTAGCGTTAACCTATAGACTCAACAGTCCTATCAAAATTTTAATATTAATGATACCCTTTCATATTCCAGTCTCTAGATACGATATCAACCCAACTATAACTATAATTAGTGCAAGACAAACGCGCTGGGTGTTTACTGGCGCTTATCTCACGCGATAAGATAGTGATAAGTGATAAGAACTAATAGCGGGTCGCGTCGCTGGTTAAATGCTGTTGTAATCGTCTTGGATTTGCAGGTTTCATTCACCAACAATTAGTAATAGAAGTGTTTTAAATACAAGAAGAGGGTATAGTTTTAGGGTGCCTTTAACTACTGTGGCACTCCGAACTCCTACGTCCAATGACAGTTTAACGGGGAACGTTACGTTACGTTACGGGGGACAAACTTGACCGTCACTGGTTGTGTTTTTATTGGCGGTCAAGCTGTGTAGGTCCTGGCTACACAGGAGTTGTAGAGGTGAGAACGAAAGGTAGGTATAGATAGTCCCGTTCGTCAATCATTTTGACTTGATTTGACTGCAAAATGATCTGACATCTGATATAAAATGCAGAAGAAGCCATGCTTGTTAATAAGAAGAAGCCCAGTTCTTCACGAGTATAAAAAAAAAAATTTACAACTAAAAAAGAAAAAGATCATCTGGAAAATCTAATTAGAAAGTCAGATAAACATTAAGAACAAGACTAAATCGACAGAATTAAAATCCAGGAGGTCCTGGACAAGTTCTATGAGAATCAGAATTGACAAGTACCTATAAGTTTTTCAACAATCGTGATCTGTCAGAACGCCTTGAGTGCGACATTAATCAGCATATTGTTACACAAATCAAGGCCGAGCAAACCGACAGACTGTCTGCATCAGAAAACTGATATACTTATAAGTTATTAAGTTAACTACCATTCAAGGCATATTCATCTTTATAATGCTTTTAATAAGAGTTAAAATCTATAAGAATTGTATAGAGACAAGTGTTTATTTGCATATGAATTGCTATCACAGTAAGGGACATTATTGACATGTAAGATACACCTCGGTCGTGTTTGAAATAAATTATGGGACACATAACAACCGTAAACTGAACGAACACGAACGTGGTATTAAAAAACGTTTAATAAAGTGCCTCCGACAAGTTTTTTTAGTTTTTTACATTTTCATGAGTGTATAGTCATTCACACGAGAATAAAGTAAAAACCAACATTTACTAACTCTACCATATCAAGAAATTACTAAAAAATAAGAAAACATTTGAAAGATCTAGAGAGCTAGCCATGAAACCAGCCTTTCTTGGTTTTATATTTAATTGTCAAGTAATGAACCTTACGGATTTTACTTTTAAAAGATATCTGCTGTGGTTTCATGTTTTAAGAGATTAATTATTATAGTTGGGTGCAGATTGTACTTATTTAAACTAAGTAAAAACACAAACCTTGCAGCCGACCTTCGTGGTTTTTGAGCAGAATGCAGTACAATCAACAGCTCGTCAGACATATCATTTTAGTCGCAAAATAGCTTCTATTCCCACCACATAAAATGCTTAAGTGTTAAGCGTGATGCGATGTCTGTACAAAGCATCAGGCGAGCCTTATAGAGCGGATTTAAACGCATTCAATGGCATAATGATATTCTATAATTGTACACAATGCAATGTTAGCCGGGCTAATGCAGCCATATGTGAGGCTACGTTATAACCTCTTTAAGTTTTATAAAGATAGCCAAAACCTCCAAATTAACCCTATTAGGTGCCAAGTGGCTGGATGGTTTTTTTACGACAAGCTTTTTGCTACGTTTCTATCAGAGACAGAACATACACAGATAAAAAAATTTCGCAGCACCTNCAGCACCTAACAAAAACCATGGCATTTCTCTACCATCGTATAAAGCACATTATGATGAATCACCATGTACCGTCGTATTAGTCGTTCAACAAATACTTGTATACTTTTAGACATAAAAGTGGTTGGTGACTTACTACTTTTCTATATAGGTACCATTACTTCACGCGCCCTGCTATACAGGGTGTTAGGTAAATGGGTATATGAGCCGACACTAGCCCATGTTAACATGGGCATATAAATGGTATGGTGAAGTCAGAAAATTGATATCTTCATTTTAATTATTTTAATTTTCATACAAATCGGATTTTATAAAAAATATTTTGTGCTAGTGTCGGCTCATATACCCATTTACCTAACACCCTGTATATTTTACACACCTAGTTTCCCATCACCCGCATATTCGCTGGGTGCGAAGTACTAGGTGGGGGGGACATAATCTATCGCAGCGCTCATGGTGGTCAAAAGTAGAAATAATGTTAGCTCTGTCATCAGATGTATCTGTCAATGGCAAAGCGATTCTACATAATACATTTTAATATCATTAATTATTCGCATAAAAAGGGTCCTACTGGGAACTTAAATAAAAGAGTGAACTGTATTTCGATAGGGCTGGTTTAATAGCCGTTTACAATTTGGAAATAACTAGACTATACAACGTGGTAGTACAAAAATGAGTCACAGTAGTTGTTGTGCACAGATGTTTGCCTTAAGTTGAGAGCGTGAATTATTGAACTCTGCCCTTGTTTTGTTCTTAATTCTTCTACATCTCGGACTTGTCCAGCCAATACCAACAACTTTCCTTTAAATACGGTTTGTGGTTGGAATTTGATATTGTAACTCTCACAAACCCGGTCTTCAAAACGATACTCATTTCGATCTGAAAACGATATTTAATTTATTACTAGCGACACAGAAACATTTAAATATATTTAATGTTATATAATGAAACCGTTAAAGTAGCTTTTTCTTTTTGTTTTACTGTTAAACTACAACTATAAATGAAGTAAACAAACCCTGACACAATCAAAATTAAACACACTTTTTGGACTTACCTCATTTGATTTGAATGACCAAAATGATTTCAAAACCTTTTTTCCACCCAAATCGTGGTATCACAACAATTTATTACTTGAAAATATTTGTTATTTTATCATTTCGATATTTTTTCACAAATATACGACCTAAATGTCAATGTGACAGAGCCCACAAAGTTGTGGACGCTAGTTGGCGCTGTAATCGTGCACGGAGCCAATATCGCTACATACAATAAAGGTGTGTGCATCAGTTCGTTTGCCTGCAAACTGGCACAAGTACGACCAGTACGAAACCAGACGCCTTTGTTTGACTTGTTCAAACGAGGAATGCAAATAGATCGAAAATTTCATGGGTAATATTTGTTTGTCAAACATGTCTCGCATTTCTAATTTTTCATGTTTTTAGGCAGTATATCATTATTTTTATTGAATATTAAGTAGGTTGTACAAGTCAGCATCAAATAATTCGTGACACCCAAATGTAGCCAAAAAGTTCGCAGCACGTCTTTGTTATATTTAAAACTAGCTTTCCGCCCGCGGCTTCGCGCGCGTGGACACCTGAACCCTATGTTTTTCCAAAATAAAATTTAGCCTATGTTACTCGTGGATAATGTAGCTATCGAATGGTGAAATAATTTTTTAAATCGGCCCAGTACTTTTTGAGCCTATTCATTACAAACATACAGAAATAGGTACAAATCTTTTCTCTTTATAATATTAGTGTAGATAAGGTTGTGTTGTCAACTTTTTGGCCTCTTTGGGTGTCACAAACTATTTGATGCCGACTGTAAGCCTAGGCGCAGACCACCGAGTTTTAGTTGGCCGATAGTTGGGTCGGCCTGTTGATCAGTATGGAGATGTATGAAAGTGCGCACATTACACCGATTTGATTTGGCCGACAAAACAGTTGGATGGGCTTCCCAACTGCCTTCATAAGACGCTACAACGGTTCTTGATATATCCGTACATTTTAATAGATTTAACAATATCCTTTGACTTTTTTCTTTATGCTTAATAATGTTTCAGCAAACAAAAAATACATCTGAACGCGATTCTATCAGATGTGTCCGTTCGTTGATTTGTGAATTTTCTTAACAAGGTGTGATGTTTCATCTCTTTAAGTGAACGCAACGGTATTGTTTCGTAAAAGATCTAGCTAGAGTTTGATTGATTTTTTTGTTATTGTTTCTGGTAATCCATAATGGCTTAGAAAGGCAATATGTTATAACTTATAAAAAGAGAAGTTAATAAAAAATTGCTATTATCATTTCTCAAATGTAGAAGCATACTTGAGAGTTATATCCTCAGACGTGCCTAAAACATTAGGAAAGTGAAAAATTAATTTATTTATAACACTAACTGCCATGTATAATTTGGTCTTGTATTTTTTAAACCCGACCTGATAACCGGTTATCAGCGGTTATCTGTGTTAAGGTTGCCGCGACCTTTCTCAGGACGTCCTGCAGATTTGTTGATTGACATATTATGTAACTTTAAGAATATGCTTCAGATACATAATTTTCCTATGTCCAATAAAAATACTACAGATTAAGTTGACAAGAAGTCAAACTAGCAATAGATCAAACTAGTGCGTCCATTTAGACTTGAGGTTTGAGAATGGTTTAAGAACAGGTACATTTTTAGATATTGAAGCTAACTTTGTGTCACTACACATATTTTTAGTAAATTTCGAAGTAGGTAAGTATTGTTATTTAGAATTCTTTGTCATTATCTTTTGTAATTAAAACAAAATTAATTAATTAACGTCGAAGCAGATGATTATTTAGAAACCGCTACTTACAGAACAAATAGTAATATCTTCATTAACAAGATTGTGTTTTGAATGCTTATTGATGAATGATATAAGCAAGAACTCCATCAATATTGCATGGATTATTCACTTTCTTAAACATTGTATGCGTGGACGTGTTGCATGCTTTTCTTCTCATTATATGATATGCATCTACAGTACATTATTGCCGGATAGTGAAATTTAAATTATCAGTTGATAATGCAACTTTTCTTGATATAATTGTCGATTATTTGATCGTCATATTGATAGCGCAGCTTCGAAAAAGTTCAAATAACGTAGGTATTTTAGCCAGAAGTTGCACAAAAAATATAGCCAGAAACTACCTATCTCCATTACTCATTCAAAATAATCAGTATGTAAACAAAGGTGATTCCGTGTACCAGTCATTTTAATCTCATCAAATGTTACATAAAAAATCATATTATACAACCGGAATCCATTGTTTTGGCTCTATTATGGAGCATTGTTTTTGCAAAACGTTAACGTTGCATGGTGTTTAATTGTCTTATTAAATAGTGAATCAGGCAGGTTAGTTTTTTTCTTATGTCTATTAGTTGAATAAACAAACGTGTTAATAAAGAAGTCTTCAAGATTGCATATAATAGTTTCAACTTCTTGTCACTTCAGTAAATGTTGTGCTTTTTCTTACTTCTTTAACTTCACTTACTGAATGAATTTTACCTTAAGTGACAACTAAAATAACCAGTTTTTCAATGGAAAACACAACAATAGCCCATGACATCACCAGGTGATATGAACTCGATATCATTATCACCTATCATCCTCCGATAGCGATAAATTCTCAGATACGAGAAATGGAACAAGTAGGTATACTTTATCGGTACATCGGTTTCTGAAACGTGGAAAAATATACAACAAATTCCAGTATTACACGAACATCGTACATCCTCTATGTTAGCATTCTTTCGCTAGTAACTTTCTAAAGTATTTCATAAAAGGAACCAATTAAAAAAGATACACAAACGCTCCAGAACCTTCTAAGACATTTTCAACGCAATATTTTCTAACAAGAAAAAACTTATGCATTTTAAACAAAACTATACTAAAACCATGCTTCCAAACTTGATGGAAACCACAAACCATGCGAATGTAAATCCTAACCATTAAGAGATAAAGCCTACAGCAATTAAGCTGAATAACAAACAGTATTGTGGTTTAAACGTCCCATTGCCAAATTCATGAGCGTAGATTTGACTCCCACACTTTCCTATTACGACAGATCGTATAGAAAGCGTAAGGTCAGATTCAAAACGCATGTTAATAATGAACTCTATTAACTATTTATACCTCTTAAAGTTGATAAACAATTTGATTGTCAAGTATTACTAATCATACCTAAACCTAATGCTCAAATTAAGAAGCTTGAAATTTATTTTTTCTTATGGATTCTGCAAAAAGGTTGGAAATATGACTCAATAAAAGAGTCATGTTTTATTTGACTCTTAGCGACAATCCAAATTGTATAAAACTGTTTCTTTTTTACAATGCAGATAAGGTTTTGACGTCAATCTGCTAGTGTTGCAGCGTTGACTCATGTCTACAACTCTACATGTGATCTAAGTTTTGCATTTCAATTTGACCGCGTTAGATTGGGCGATACAAATGCAAATGGTGGCTTTGACATGGCTTACGACGATATTATGTTTTAACTGGTGCGTTAAACTGAACCATCAACTAGTATTTATGAAGTAGTTGATGGGAATGTTCTAATAAACGGACTGGCTTATTCAATCAATAATGTAAATGGTATTAAGATCTTGGTAAATGCCGACGATGCAATTGATTTAACAGAAGCGGTCAAAAAGAACTCATTGTGTAAATAATTGGAAAGGAACAATACAATGCTGATTAAGTCTAAGAATGGAAAAAGCAAGAACACTGCCGAAACGGTATAGCATTAACCCAAACCTGATTCAGGCAGACCTTGACAGTATAAAAAGGCTCGCAGCCACGCAAATTTAAAACGCCGGGCGGATTTTATCTTTCACTTAAAATTTATTCTCTCTCGGCATCGTTCAGATACTTTCTGTGCAATTTGTACAAGAAATAATTGTGCAGCATCGTGACTGAGTAAAGTCGACCACACGGTTTGCAGGACACGACATTTTATCTCGACATTATTACTTCTTAAATACAGCCTTAATACTTTTACTTGTTATTCGAATTCCGTGTCATCATTTACTTGTTGCATTAAAGTAGATACTAGTGCTACTTTTCCGTTATATACTTCAGCTTTAAGTCTATCACTTGGGTCATTTTTATAAACGCCCGTTGAATAGTCTGTTGCAACTGCGGAAACCAAGGCCCAATTGCGCCGTTTCACTACAAAACCTTCCAAACCAAATCTATCAAGCATAACAATAATTGCTGCTAACCTATTAAGTAGATAATTCAATTTATCAACAATATCTAGCCGAGTTTTATCATAATATATGCCACATGCCACCTCAAGGTTATGTCAACACAGCTAATTACAATCTTATGCCACAAAAGGCAAGAGTTAATGGATAACCAAGCAATAACCTCGGCGAACGACCGATTTGAAAATGTAATTCCGAGTGAAATGACTCGATATTGTGGTCCGACCGAGCGAGTTGTCCTCTCCAACGCTAGATATGACACAAAAAGGAAATAAAACGTCAACCTGTTTGGCAGCGAAATTGAAAGCGACCTAGAACCGTGCACAATAAAACGTGAGAGATCATAGGAAACATTTGTGTCCGTATAAATTTTACCCGTGCAAGGTAATTGAACTTTCCGCGGTGCTAAATCTTAGCAACTATTACACAGGCACTACAATCTGTAGATCCACGAGTTATTAACCGAGTCATCGGAGCGCGACACAACGGTATCGATGCGATCCGATCCAAGATACGTCGTTCCGATCACTTTTAAACTGCAAACCTGTGCACTTGATCACATACACGAATCACTTGGGGGTTCACAATCACATACTTTGGGAATAGTTTTGTTGTTGGCCAGCGATACGGCCGTCCGGTGCGGCGCGCGGGAGGAGACTAGCGCGGCTGCTTGCGCGGGCGCCGCCGCCTGTTCACGGTTATCAGCCTTAGGGGGGAGGGAGGGGGTGAAAGAAAAAAAAGTCCGCACGTGACGTCGAGATAAGCGCACCTCAAAAACTGGGCATTTGACATTGTGTGCTCTACTAACAGACCGTTTGATTTGGTGACAATAGTAAATTAAAACATGGTGTGTGGTTTGACGCATTAAGGTGTTAGTATAGTAACACGTTATGTTTTTAAAAATTGACCAACACTTAGATTTACAAAAATGTTTCATATCTATGAATTAGGACCTGTAGAATTTTGGACATAGCTCTGTCCTTTCTAACTTGAACAAAACCAGGTTGTAAAACAAAAACAAATGTCAGGTGGGTTTGCACTGCACCTGTCGAGCATCAGGCCGCATCGCTTCCTGTGGCTCGAAGCTTTTCGGCCCCATTTGGCAAAGTTAACTTTTGGACAACAATTCAGTTAACGTAGAAACGTGGTACAAGCTCCGTAGTTTGATAGTCCACTATATCTGGATGAGTACCTATGGAAGTCTTGAAATGGGACGTTTATGATATCCGTTATTAAGATGCTTGATTGGTGCAAATTGCGATGCGCGTTTCAAGATTTTTGGATTTACATTGCTAAGTAGTAATGCATATGCATTAGACAGATCTGATCTGATGCTGATAATATGATAGGTTTATTTATATCCTTCGGTTCCGATATAATAAATAAACTAGATAATTTTATACTTAGCGAGAATTTGTACTTAATAGAAGATTGTCGAAGAGAGAGATTAAGATCTTTCTATTAAGTAATCATATACCTACATTTTAACTAATTTATAAAAATAAAGAATACGCAGTTCTATGTAAATACGTAGGGGAAATGAAACAAGTGGTTTATTACAGCAAGCTTGAATTAAACATCCAAAAGCTCCATTTAGAGGCATCCCCTCGAGTCCATAATGAAATTGTCCGTGAACTCGACCACTTAGGCTACTAGCACTACCTAACTTTAACCGTAACTACACTCGACATCAAATAAATCGCACCTCCCGCGACAAGCATTTTGAAACGTATGCTTCCCCACTTCCCACCAATATTGGCACCATTTGAAAGCCTAGTTCTAACCTTCATTTCATTAAAGGAAAGGTTTTTACCCCAAAAATGTATCTTTAGAAGGATCCAGAGTCAATTCTTCAAAAAATAGGTAGTTACGCTAGAGCCAACTTTTATGGCTATAAAACTGTTAAGTTGGGATTAATCGCTATCCATCTGTTAAAGAGGACACGTGAGATCATTATTTGGTTTTATAACCATAAAAATTGGTCTAATTGATCCCATAGGTGGGCCCAAAGTGAGGTATTTNTTGGGATTAGTTGGGATAACCCAGACACATTATAACATTAATAAAAACCCGTGTTGTTATTAAATTTCATCCGATTTCAACAGTTTTAATTAAAAGACTCGAGACCCGAGAAAACTCGAGACTTTGGCCTCGAGAATTCCCGAAACTCGAGAAAAAAAATAAGTCGAGAAATCAGAAACCCTAGTAGTAATAAGATGCTTGATTGGTGCAAATTACGATGCTTGTTTCCAAGATTTTTGGATTTACATTGCTAAGTAGTGATGCATATGCATTAGACAGATCTGATGCTGATATGGTAGGTTTATTTATATCCTTCGGTTCCGATATAATAAATAAACTAGATAATTTTATACTTAGCGAGAATATGTACTTAATAGACGATTGTCGAAGAGACGATGAGATATTTTTATTAAGTTATAATAATAATATACCAAAATTTTAACTAATTTATAAAAAAAACTAATTTATCCTTCATATTTTAGCATTAGGGAATAACAAATACGCAGTTCTATGTAAATTACGTAGGGGAAATTAAATAAGTGGTTTATTATAGCAAGCTTGAATTAAACATCCAAAAGCTCCATTTAGAGGCATCCCCTCGAGTCCATAATGAAATTGTCCGTGAACTCGACCACTTAGGCTGAGTTGCACCACCTAACTTTAACCGTAACTATAGCGATAACCGGTGTTTTTTGTATGGAGTTTGACAGATTTTTGACGTTTGTCAAAGTTAAAGTAAGATGGTGCAACCCAGCCTTGGTGTACGATTACGATTAACAAATGACTGTATCATGTACCGGACGGTTCATCAATACCAGTCGATCATGGGACCACCGCGGTTTCCATCGGTCATGGTGCGGCATCGGTAGAGAGTCGGGGAAACAAACTATGCTATTTGGTACGTTGTTTGACCATGAAATTGTGCGTTTCCATTGACAAGAAAAAAAGTCTTGACTCTACAAAAAATCGATCGTCAAAAGTATTGTTTATTCGTGGTTTCACGTCCAAGGACTATTCGGAATTTAAGTAAATTAGAGATAGAGTTGTGTGTGAGATAGAGTAAAGGAGGGCCGTCTTCACTTTTCCCGTGGATGTAGTAAAAGGAGACTAAGGAACCAACTAGTCTAGCAAGGGAGGGATTGTAACCCAAGTCTTCCATTTACCTCTGTTAAATAAACTAGAGTCTAAAGAACTGCAGTGGAGACTAAATGATCCTCCCCCCCTTAGACAGTGACACAAACGCCCGTATTCTTTTCAAAATCAAAATCTTTTGATTTGATTTTGAAAAAAATACTTGAACTGAATAAATACTTTTGTATTTATTCAGTTTAGACCACAAGTGGCACTTATGATATTACTAACATTACTATGAGGTCTCACAGTGCACGTGGACGGACAGGGTGACACACGAACCTGCCACAGAGCTCTATTCAGTGCTATGCGTTCGATTTGCTGCTTCAACATGCAAGCATCGTTTGTGAATACAGGCGTAAGAACGCTCCGAAACAGAGCCAAGTACACCATAAAAAAACCCGGAGGCTATTTGAAAATACAATTTACCACTCTGGTCTAGGGAGGCCGATGATGGTGAAAGATCCACATGCATTTGAGGAAAAAAAAAATTTATGGAAGCATTACTATGTAAACCTCCGCTAAAGTCGCATCGACGTAGATTGGAAACCAGCACTAGAACAGTTGCGCGTGAGTCACCGGCCGCGGAGCGTGTAATGACTTGCACTTTGCGCGGGTTGAGTGCTCGCAGTGAAACCGCGGTCTGGTACCATCGCGTCTATGGGAAGCGAGTCGATGCATGGAAGCACATCAAGGTTAACACTGTTGCGACTTATTTACTTGTAATGAGTGCGATTTTGCTGCTAAAGAGAAGTTGTGGGTGTAGACAATTGACACTTTTTTTTGACGAATCGAAAATCGAATCCGTTGTAACGTTGAACTCCATACAACATAAGGCTTTCCGACATAAAAACTGACAAATTTTGCAACTCGTCTATGGGAGCTGAACAGTCTGATATGGTGACGCCAATCACTAGGAAACAAAGAACTATAGAAACTTCAATCAGGTGAAACCTAATTTTGCTACAAAACTGGAGGCTGATGTGTTGTCGACAATTCAGTAAAAAAATGATCGTGGAAAAACAAGAGCTTCCGCTATAAAGTAATTTAGAAGATCGTCAATATAAAGAACAAAGAACAAGAATGAGACCGATCTAGAAAATAAAAAATCTATAGGTGCCTAAGGTATGGGAGCGGCACTTGAGACGTCAAACGTCAGCGAGACTTCAGGGGTTAGTAGTAGTTTCGCACGATTTTCCTTCGCACGAATATGCGAAACGTCCCCTTTTCAATAATATTATTTTTTTTAGTAGGCTCGACTCTTTTTTGAACTAGTAGTATGCGATTACTAGTTCTGAAAGGGGTCAATTCGCACCCGTTTTTAATACTTTTGATATATCCGGGCGAAACGCCTACTAAAAGAAAAATATTATTGAAAGGGGTCGTTTCGCACATTCTTGCGAAGGAAAATCGTGCGAAACTACTACTAACCCGACTTCAGATGTTTCAGATTTGTATGCTCTATCACGTCATAACATGTCAATATTGTCAATGTCACTCCTCCCTCGCCCCTCCCATACGTCAGACACTGACTGACTTAGGTTAACGCTACACCTACAGATGTTAAACAGATTTTTAGCTGTGTTATCTAGGCACTTTCAGACTTTCCAATATATTCAAAAGTGGGTGAACATTAAATATAAAATTTTCGAATGATTTCCTTTCCGTCGTCGATCAGATAGACTGACGGCTTTCGCAAAGTTAATCTGCATTGAGATAGCTGGCTTTGGAATGTTTAACTGCAATTTGTCTAGCTCTAGCATGGAAATGATAATTAATTAATAAAAATCTAATAACAGACAACACAAGTAAATTACTGTTCTACGACCAGTGGAATCAAGGGTACATAAACCATCCGGATAGAAATTTCATTTATTCATTTTATGAGTTACTTTAAATCCGCCTTCGTTTATTTCTATTATATCTAACAGCTGTGATTCAGTGCCCTTTTTTTGATATTCTAACTCGGACACCTCCCAGACTACTGCTTTTTGATGGCCAATAAGAATCGGCTGTTCCAAATCGTTATAATGTGCGCACTTTAATTATGTTCATACTGATTACAGGTTACCATATCGGCAACCTAAAAATACCTTAAACCGTCAGACCACCTTAAAAACATGCAGCCCGACCAAACTATCTGCCGACAAAAAGTCTGTAGTGTCTTATTTAGTCCCCTTTTTGACCCAAAACACCTCTTAAGAAGCTCTACCTTATATGTCACTCCAGAAGTAACCAATAGTAGCCCTGAAAATTATCTTCGGTGCTTTTTCTTAATCAATCAATAGGCTAAAGCCTGTATTGACAAACGATGTTTGCTTAAGTGAAGCAGCAAATCGAACGTGCAGCGTTGAATAGAGGGTTCGTCTGTGACCCTATGCGTCCACGCGCACTGTGAGACCTCATAGTAATGTTTGTGAATGCGGGCGTAAGTGCATTTCGTATTGTAGCATATATCGCCTAAAACTCCCATTTTAAAATCTAACAAGCCAATTACAGAGCCACGGTCATCTGACATTACGCACGCCAAACAACCGGCGACCCGGTTAACCGGGTAATGTCCAATTACCGGGCCGGCATTAGCATTAGCACAATTATCTATAATAACCGCCGTGGGTGATACAGTTAGCTTAGCTATGCATCTGGGATAGGACATTATAACGGCGGTTTAGTTTGAACCTCATTTATTATCTCCTTTTTGATGTACCTTGACTATAAGACATTGGTCAATCGAATGCTCGAGCTTATTAAAATATTACAAAAATCGTAGCTTAAGTTTCTCTCAACATGAGCAGGCCAGTTTCCTAAAAAAAGTTTTAGTCCGTCAATTATATTATCATAAAATATTGGACACATATATTTATTTGTCAAGCAAGTAATTACGAGGCTTTGGTCATCTCATATCGCTCGATCTTATTACGAAGTTATGATGCGTTAAAGTTCCGCGTGACGTCACAAACTGCTATACTTTTAAGCACTCCTTGAAGCCACGGGCCTCTTCTTTTTAACTTTGACGCCTTTATATCTTTCAATTTTCTTTGTGCTGAAGAGACCGTATTTATCGTATTTTAACTCGGTTAAGGAATCACTGAATTTTTCCAACTTGTCTAACTGTCAAATTACACCACCTTTCGCTTGGTTTATTTCTCAATCGGCCTATAGCAATAGCAACCGTTTCCTGACGTAATTCATCCTACAAAAAGCATTTATAAATACACTATCAACCGAGATATTAATAAGGACATCCAGTTTAATAATGAAAACATAAAGATACAATAGAATCCGTGTTGAACAATCGTGATTATCGTGAATAGGTACTACATTACAAGCGTTTTTTACTGGTCCTTATAAGGAAGATCATAAATCCAACGGAATAAACCTAAGTATAACTGAGATGACTCTTGGTAAAAAAAAACTAATAGTCATTAGAATTTGAGACTTAACACGTTGTAATAGAGACCATGGATGGATATGAAAAGATCATTACTCTATGAAGCATGTGGGAGGAATATGGTACACGCAAAAACTTAACGCAACTTTAATAAAAGTTGGTTTTGATTCTTATTGCAACAAGATAAGATGCCATTTACAATAATATACACTTAAACACTGCGGTTTGAAACTTAATATGAAAATTATTAAGTTCTTGTTCAAGTTTAAAAAAATACGTATTGCATATTACACCAAGTTAATTAATTAAGAATACAAGATAGGAAGGAAAATAGGTAGGTAAGTTTCCTGAAACATATTGAAAACTACAGCATCTGTTAGCATAGTTAGTACCTACTCTTATGAGATCAAGAATAATATCTGCCCAAATGTAATTATTTTGTTTATAATATAGTTAAAATCAAAATTTACTCCAATAATACCTTATCTTAGAACCATCGCGGAACACAAGATATTTTGATTTCGTGCACACAACGTCATCTAGCGGAGGCGGGCAGAACTTACTTTCTGCGAGTAACGCGCTGTGTTGTTAACTTAAATTTTTTTTCAATTATAAGAAACCCAATCAGCTGCATTTTAAAAATCCATATTTATTTAATAAGTCACTTTGAAACAGGCATATAAAAGCTCATTCTGCTCTACAAAAGGTAAACACAAGCGTGTAGTACCGCTACCCGCCGATAGGTGGCGTTAGCAGGTTACAACTTTACAAGGTGTGCTTACTTGTAACATGGGTATTTTTTACTTTTGTTATCTGAATAAATCTTAGTCATCTGAATTTAATAACATTGAAATTGTAACAGGCGTATACCTACCTAGTTAAAAGTAAGATACAATAATCCNAATAATCATTTATTTTTCTTTTCTAATTACAACTTTTGTGATCTACTAACAAAAACATAGCTGGACCGCTCAGTCAAAATGATATTGTAAACAAAATTGCTTTTTCTCGTACCGCTGAGAAGATTTTTGGAATTTGGGCAGTTCCTAGAATTTTATCAATCAAACTTAAACTCGACATGAGAAGGCTTCGTATTTCGTATACGAATGCAAACAAATATTTCAATTTGGCGAGCCTCTAAAGCCTGTTATTCCACAAAGCCGGCTTCTTTCTGCCCCGCTCGACTTTCTAATCGTTTGTTCGATCATAAAAATAGATGAAATCGAGTAGAGCGGATATCGAGTGAAAATAATCGAATAAAAACTATTCGCGCTCTGCATCTGTGCTGTGACGCGGATGAGAGAATGCATTATTTGATGTAAATACGTAAAAAAGATTTTCAAAGAAACATCCAATTACGGATACTAGAATACATAGAAAAAGATTTGGAATGTCGAAAAAATTTACTATCGCACTGAGGCATAGTTGCACCATCTTACTTTAACCATACCTTGAACAATAAACCGGCGTTTCCTGTATGGAGTTTGACAGATATTTGACGTTTGTTAAAGTTAAAGTAAGATAGTGCAACCCAGCTTAACACGCATATTTACTCCTTGCTCCTTTAAAAAAAATCTATAATTTCTAAAATTGGTTGCATTAGATTTTCCCCAGTTTTATTACGTAGTTGCTATTTATGAAGATACATATTAAAAAGGAGGCACACACCTTTATTTACACCAGACTTAGAACAAAACAAAGCGCACTTACTCTTTTAGTCACTCAAACACGTAATATTTTTCACTTTCATCTCTTATCACAGAGATATCACACACGTCACGTAACCACTCTCTTTGGGGTGCCAAATTTCAAGTTTATCACTGATAACGTTATCAGATAAGGATATAAGCCTGCCGGGATCAGTACCACGAGTAGTCGCGCGAAAAATAAATACCTACACTTTTCCCCGCTACTGTATGTAATTTTATAGACGACAGCACTTAAAAGGATTTACCACATTAGATGCGGTCTGCGGTCAGGTCTAAATGAACGCAGTCCGCAACATGTATGAACAATATTGTCGGTTAGGGCAACGGTCCGGGCAAAACAATCTGTCAGCGGTGCGGTTTGCCGAGTCTTCCAGTGACTTGACCCACTTTTAGCTTGGTCCACGGTCCAAGTCGCTGGTTAGGATTTTTAAATAGTTTTTTTTCCAGTGACTAGGCCCAGGAAGACTCCTCCGATTTCTTTGCTCGTGCCCGCACGGTCAGATCGCATCAATACAAAATGTATAGAGACCGACAATGTTGTTCATACATAATGCGGGCTGCGTTCACTTTGACCTATTTAACCGCAATACGCATCCAGTGTGGCATTCCTTTAGTTAAACATCTTTTGTCATCGTAACAGGTGCTACTTTGCAACAACGTATACGCCCGTCTTCACAAACACTACTGAGGTCTCACAGTGCCCGTGGACACACAGGGTGACACACGAACCAATCACAGAGCTGTATTCAACGCTGTGTGTTCGATTTGCTGCTTCACTTAAGCAAGCATCCTTTGTGAATACGGGCGATAGTCTGTTGTGCTGACTGTACATTTAACCTTCAAGTTGTCAGAGTCAGTGTCAATGTAATTAAAGAATAATGTGCAATAAAAGTCGTTACATTTGCGTTTAACAAAGCGTTATTTTTTATTTCATACCATTGTAAAACACGCAATACTGGTTCCAAAATATAGGTGATTACATGCTGTAGTTATCTATGAATGAAACGTAAATATTATCAGTGTGAATGTTAATTTTGAGCTGGAAAGTAAAAGCTTTAATTATATTATTAAGCTTAGTTGTCGATTTATGGCCCCATATTGTAAAACTTTTTACACATTTATCGATCGATAGGTTTCACTCTCGTTTTATGTAACGATACAATGATATTATGATACAGACCGTTTATACATAGTTGCATGATTTCTTTCTTTATAAGGAATGGATCTGAATTTAACCTCAATGATTGAAATATCAATTAGTAAAGTAGGATTGATGCGTTTTCTTGTTTGAATTAAAATAATACCTACTAATTTCTTCAGTTTAATATACTTACATTTAATTTTTATTAAGCTGTGCCCGCGACTTCGTTTTTCATTGTTGCTCTGCGTCTATTACTCGTAGCGTGATGGTATACAGCCTATAACCTTCCTCGATAAATGGGCTTTCTAACGCCGAATGAATTTTTCAAATCGGACCAGTAGTTCCTGAGATTAGCGCGTTCAAGTAAACAAACAAACTCTTTAGCTTTATAATATTAGTATATAGATTTTCTACATAAGATCTTATTTCCTTTTCATTTTCATCCGTTACTTACATAATCAAGATTTAACTGCGTTATTTCGACACAAGACATAAGATAAAGGAGCGTGCACACCAGTCAACAGGTACGATTGGGCGCGAACGAACGTTATTTATATTTTCATCCGAACTCGTGCTTGATGTTGAACAAAACGTGTTCGCTTGTAAACAGACAGCTATAGTGATGATCACTCGATAAAATACAAGGAATCTGGATAATTTATNGTATACGATTTTTAAAACCCTGGAGTTTGCAATTATATAGATTTTAATATGACTGGAACAGTGGAAATATTCCATTCCCGATACTTTTAGTGCAGCCCTCGTACTATTGATCTAAGTATAATAAGTACCTACCAATAAACCTCACGTTCACTTCACTATACTCCAACGCTGTACCTGTACCTAATTACTCGTAAAGCAAACACATTGCAAGTCGCATTATCAGAGATTCAATTTACATACAATTCTGAATGGCAACTTTTTGCTTAATCGACATACAAATCATACAATTTACATACAACACTACTGCTCTGCTCTGGATACACATCAGGCACGTGTTCCGCAGTTATTTTTAACTGAACATCCGAAGTGTTGGAGTGTGAACTATCGCTACACATGCAGGTGTTTGGATCAATAAACTTTTAATACGAAGATTTACCCAAAAAGGCAAATTATGCAATTAAGGAAGGACTCTCGGACTCGCAATAAGACCTCCGAAATTGTGCTGTTTTGAACATGTAAGAAGATAATATTTATTACCTAGGTACCTATAAAGGTGAAGCTGTAAGTCCTGGCTACAGGAGTTGTAGCGGTGGGAACGAGAGGTGGGAATAGTTCTGTACCTATAAAGGTGTTCTACCGTAGCTGAAATATTTCAAATTAACTGATCAAACAATTTTATCCACCTCACGTAAGGTAAGGTCATCTCAATTAGCGGCATAACAAAGAGCTCCACTCACGATGGGACGCCATAAAACACGGTTTTGTCACCATCATAATTCCCATTACAACCTGAAGCCGTTAAGTCCACGGGGCGTCGTAAGCGCCACTTTAGTGTTCGCTGAAAAATGGCCGTTTCAGGTGCCCGCGTTTTATGGAACGTAAACCGTACGGGACACGATATTAATCTATGGTGTCACTGTGTGGAAGATAAGTACTGAAAATTAAAAGAAAACTCTTCGTCTCCTTGTTTCCATGTATTAAGATTTATAAAAATTAAAAACTAACAAACGCCGTAAGAGTTTTCTCTCTCATTTAGCTATCAATAAAAGATTGTCCAATTTTCAAATGTGTATTTCATTATTCCGTATGAGTTCCAGTTAAAACAATATATTTATTTATTTATTCTGTGCAACACAGCACATAATAAAATGAAAGTATATTTGGATTTCACACCAAATAACTCTCTGACTATTTATATAATTTATATTTATTGAGGAAAATATCTTTTCACATTAATATTAAAATAGAAAGAAAAAGCCGACGAACCAACTAGTTAAGTACGATTTGCACTATTTATTTCTCCTTTAATTTTCTTCATATCATCGAATTAAAGGCTTCACTTAGCGGTTTAATTGGCAACTGATAGGTGTTTAATCAAAAATGCTTTTAACAGTTTACTCAAGACAAAAATGCACGTACCAATTAAGAAATGCAATTAATCAATTCACTAATCTAGGTCAACGGGGTATTGATCTTTTAATCCTATTTAATTGTATTGACACGTATTTTTACACGACTTCAAAAAAGGAGGAGGTTCTATGTTCGACTTTTTTTTTCTATTTTCACATAGCACGGATTACGCCCTCAATCGTGAACCGATTTTAAAATTCTTTTTTTTGTTCGAGGTGCCCCATTGTCACCAAGTCAGGATCTGATGATAAGACTAGGGAAATCGAGGAAAACCCTCAAATGTTTATAGAATCGTGTTAGGTTTTTCATATTTTTTATTAAGTTATTCAAGTATTTGTGTCTTGTAGTCATCATCTCATGTTTATGATGTGATGATGGAAGGTATAAAACTCTTAAACGCTTAGGAGTTGAAGAAATTTTAGTTTCAATTTCTACTTTTTAGTGAACTTTTCTTGGAGTCTGTTTTAATTTTTTCGAAGGTATATTCATTAATAAGTTATCTTTAATGTTTTGCGTATATTTTAGTTGCCACTAGCTGATTATTTAGGTATTTGTTGCTGAAAGAATTTTTCTTTGTGAAGAGAATATGAGATTCACCTGTCGTGCGGAATTTTGCATACAAACCACCACCGCGATAACCACAAAGCATATTTTTTCTATTCACAAAAGGCCACCCTTTTGTGGGACGCGTATAAAAATTCCATTTTTACATCAGAATTCCGTTGTTTGTGTTTATATTTATCGTTGGGACTCTGTGGTAGAGGGAATTTGAAGAGGGATACTTCGCCTTCTTTTGAATTGAAACTTGATCATACTATCCATAGTACTCCTCTCATCTTATTTTATTATTATGCATAAATATCACTTCCTCAAAATGATCTCATCTTCATGAATTGTAATTTCAGTTTAACTCAATCATCTATTTTATGTATGTATTTATTTATTATATATTTTATATATTATTTATGTATGTAGCATATTTGTTTTTGTTTTTCTTTCCTGCACTAGAAGTACCGCCAAACAAATTTCTTTTCTGCTCAACCCAAAGGTAAACTGGTCGAGAATGCTTTAGTGCATTAAGTTCGCCTTATGTTCAAATTTATTTTGGCATAAAAGTTTAAATAAATAAATAAATATTATTCAACAAGAAATCATGATAACGTCGTCTTATGAAGCTGAAATTGTAAATTACAGGGGCGAATTAGGAGTGAAAAGGTTTTATTATAATAATGAAACTTCTTCTGACTTCAGTACCTCTAGTAGGAAAAACTTTCGAGTTCGTTTCGTTGCGTATTCAAAGTGTCATCGAAAAATTTTGTATGAAAAATTAAACAACGCCCCCTAGGGCGGCTATAATATAGGGGGCGCTGTTTAATTTTTCATACAAAATTTTTCGATGACACTTTGAATACGCAACGAAACGAACTCGAAAGTTTTTCCTACTAGAGGTACAGAAGTAAATACATAAAACTATCAAAAACTAGTAAAATTGACCCTAGGGGCCGATTTGTGATCAGTCGGCGAAACTGTTTTTTATCATAATGACTAAAATAATGATTGTGTTAGGAATGGGTTTACCACAAATGTCTATTAAATTGTTGACACCGTTCAACTAGTGTCACCTTTTTTTACTAGTTATGACTCCCCCGTAACATACAATCAACCTTAACATTTTGAGACACACAACCAAATTTGGAGCAAATGAGGCACTCAATTCTAAGCTTTACTGCCAAAACAGCAAGTGCAGTTAACCCACTTTAGCGTTAACGAGTGGACAGCGCACGCGCGGTTTAGTCTAGCTAGGTGATAGGGTGACGAATCGCCCGAGAACCATTTTGATTTTTACTACCAGCTTCTGCTCGCTAGTCGAAATGTGTGTGAAATTTTATTGCAACTACCTACGTCATTCAATGCAGATTCTTCCTCAGTTTATTTTTAAACTTGTAGTAATTAATCGACAGGGATAATTTCAAATTTTGTAACAGAATGATATTATTTTTTCCCAAATGCAACGGGCGTAGTACTAAGCTTCCCTAATTTCCCTTTCTTGGAAATTGTTCCTTGAGTTTCTTCAGTTTTCCTTTCTATGAGATATAATTTTACATAGAACTATTGTTAAATCAATAATAGACGTCTTGTAAATTCCTAGATTCCTTTTAAAAAACGTTACTTCATTCATACACAATTTTGCTCCGCGGTCTTCCAATATTGCACCCATAGACAATATTCGTAAAAATACTAATGTCAGATTCTAAGTAATGATTCTTACTACAATCTATTGTTTTAATTGAATGACTGCTAATGTTTAACAACAAAAGAGTCTTTATTACTAACAGTACAGATAATTTCGTATCTCGGCCGAGTCATCGCGGCGGCCATGATGAAGGTCATTAGAGTTTCCAGTTCTGACGCAAGTCAACAATAACCTTAATCGGTCAGTCAGTTTTGATAAGGCACTGTGTGTCAAGTTTAAACTTGTCATTATCACATACTAGCGAGTAGCTACTAGGTACCCACCCTGGCTTTACATGGGGGGTTATTCTCCAACTCGACACAAGAAACTGGACACAACACGTTCAGTTAGTGAATAAGGGGTTAATGTTGAATTTTGGGTGAATGTTGGAGCTACATGGGCACATAAATAAACCTTCCTCTTGAATCACTATCCATTGAAGAAAACTGCATTAAAATCTGTTGAGAAGTCTATAAGATCTTAACAGACAGTGGGCGCGAATTTGTTTTATATTATGTAAAGAATATTAGGTACATTTAATTTACCAAGAAATTGTGGCTTACATAAGAATAAAATTGCAATGATTGCCAAACGATATAAGATTTTTGGCACGGCGATTAAATTTTGTATAAATTAATTACACAAACGATTTGAAACAAAATAACAACTGTTTCTAACCTCAAAATGAAATCATCAACATTTAGAATAACGTTACTATCTCAATTTAACTAACTTGTTAGTTGACTCATTAAACCAAACGGTTTAGTCATTTGCCTTTGTACGCTATTGTTTGGTTAATGTTAACTAGTTTTACCGAATACTTTGTCAGATAACTTTCTATGGATGAATATACCATTGATGTATTATATTTCCGGCATATACGCTATCAATATGCCAAAATTGATCAGCAGATAAAAGTTATCTAGCGAAAGAAAATTGGTCTTAAAACCTTAAAAATGTGATACACAAATAAAATCCTAAACAGCTTACCATTTGTTACTAAAACGTGCAGTAACAATGTTTTTGCGCAGCATTCTGATTCTACTGACTATACTTAACATACAACCGTATACATAGTTTATTAGTAAACATTGCGACTATAACATTTGAATTCCAGCGCGTTTTTCCTGTCCATTAAGAAGGACGTTAACGTTACGAGCCGCAAGAATGAAACGCTTCGGTGTGGCATTTTTAAATAAAATAATAACCTGTTTTTAACACTATTCGCTCGAACCTGTTTTTAATTGACCAGGCAGAAACGTAAACGTTTATCAAATATAAAATTCGCTTTCAAAATTTCGTAACACTTTTACTAATTTGTAGCAATAATAAGCTTACCTTATCTCTGTGGGAGTGCCGATGATGGGTGACCGGTGGCGGGTGCTGAGGCGGTTCCGGCGCCTGGTTCTGGCCTGTCACGACTACAGGCAGTCCGTCCACGATGGTCACCATCACTCTCTTGTCGGCACTACGCCTTCTCTCAATCGTGTTCCTGCGACGCCTTTGCTCGTCAGTGACTGGGCGCGCGAAAACCGTGCGACGATCGAAGTTGCGAGGGTCTGGTTGGTTTTCCTCAGCCCTTGTAGCGGGAGTGTGGCTCTTGGAACGCTTGAGGAGCCTCATAACGTGCGACTTGATGGCGTCAGGCTTGCTGACCGGCGGCGGCAGCTCCTGCTTGTGTTTATACGACTGCGAATGGGCGTGATGCCTCTGCACCGAGACCGCGTGCCCCATGCCTGGTGGTATCACGTTCGACAGGCTCTTGACTGCGTAAGCGGCGTCCACTTTGTTGCCGGCCACGCACGACACTTCGTACATTCCGACGGGTCTCGCACGCACTTCCACTATCCGATCACAGCGAAAACAATGTTAAATCACCGCCATTGTAGCACTGCAATCCTTCGGGTTGTACTCACGTTGGGCGCATTGTTGTGTACGCGGAATCGGTATCGGTTCACTGTTGGGTGTTCACGTAATGTAGTGGTCGGGCCGGTTGTTAATTGGTTAGTTCATATCATTGACATCGATAGGTAGTGAATTATAGCGGAGTAAATGGAGCGTAAGGACGTGCAGCGCGCGCGGCGTCTCGCGTGATACTAACCGCTGTAGGAGGAATGTAGTCGGCTGTTCGGCGAGCGCCTCGGCCCGAGGTAGGTGATAAGAGGATGCGTGGAGGGCGAGTCTTGTATTCGAAAGGTCAATGTTTCGATGAAGTCACCCGCAATTGATGTAATTGGTACAATTGTGATTACCGTGTTAGTTGAATGGCTGTTTAATCCGTTATGATACTCGAAACTCTTATAAAACGAAAAAATATTGTTTTCACGTCCAAAGCTAACTTTCCGCAAAAATAAAACGAGAACGCGTTAAGACTGTATAATTTAATAATTTTCCTTCTCCTTTTCCAAACAAATCTCGAGATTTTGTAGTCAACTGTTGCGAGTTATAACAGCGTTCATTAAAATTAATTTTGTGAAACGACTTTGGAATATTAACTTTTTGTTTTTATTTTGAGACAGTTGATAAATGATATGGTTCAACAGTAAGCCTGGTTATTATCTATTAATTAATGTAAAACGTGATTAAGTTATTTGCATATAGATTCAACGTACACGATGCGTGAGAAACACGTGAATGCATAATCTGGAAGCAATCAAATGAATCCCAATCCCAACAATGATATCAAATATTATATATTCTAGGCTAGTTGTAAAATAGTTTTCCACTTAACCGGTATTACTTTACATTTTGAATATTATAATTTTGGATTACTAAAATATGTGATCTTATTAATTTATGCAAAAATTATGTGGTTGACCTAAAAAGTTGATAATTTATGCAATAAAGGATAAAAAACAAATAGGCGATTATTTTGGTCCAAAAAAGAAAACGACTTCCTTATTTGAGAGTTGACTTCAGTAATTTTAGGAGTATATGTATTTTTAACTGTTGAAGAAACTAGCCAGCATTCAAGCATTCAATAAACAACCTTGATTTTTTTCTTTTAAAAAAGAGCCTTACTAAAGTTTGAAGTAAGATTTCGGTCACATACAAATAGATGTTTTAAAGTCTTAGCAAAATGTAATATGTAATTTTCACCTTCAGACATAAATAGAATATCATGATTTAATATGACGTAAAGCACAAAGGGTAATTCTGGAAATTTGCGGTATTCATACAAAAGGATAAGGCCGTGTGTTGAATTGTTGACAAAGTTTGCAATCTCGGCATATTCACGTTGTATAATTTATCTTAGTGTACGAGATATAGGGTTAGCCCTTTCTCAGTCAATGCCTGAGATATGGGAGCGGCACAGGAGTCTTTAATACCAGTTGCAGACCAAGAGCTAAGCTAAGTTAGTTTCGTTTAGCTCGCATAGCTGACGCAGTTTTCCATAGTCGTGTGTAGACTGAAAACTATGCCAATTCTATGGGAAACTGCGTCAGCTATGCGAGCTAAACGAAACTAACTTAGCTTAGCTCTTGGTCTGCAACCGGCATAAAGGTAGCCTTAGCTTTGGTCTTGTGCCACCAACGCCTCGTCACTAACTCGCTTCGAAAGGCTACCTTTAAGACCAAAGCTAAAGACGCTGCGTCTGTGACGCTTAATTCGAAAGGCTACCTTTAGGGACATTAAACTATAGCGAGACTTGTGCTTCAGATTTGTATGTTCTGTCACGTCATAAATGTCAATGTCACCCCTCCCGTGCCGCTCCCATATCTCAGATACTGACTGAGTTAAACGCTACACATATAATGTAGAAGCATGTGAACGGTAATTGTAATTGCGAACGTATTAATATAACACGAGTATGTAAATTAATTTGGCAGTTAGCGTGTGCGTAAACCGCGTTTTGTGACAATTTAGCTTTTAGTTATATTATGGTAGATTTCAACTTTAAGCCAAGTCATTTAGGGTCTGGTATTGTGAGTGATATCTTGAAGATGTGGCTTCAAATTCTAAGGTATACGGTCTTATATTAAAGTAATGTGATTCAGCCAGCTGTATGGCGGTTTCATTGTTTTATTGACTTAAACCGAATAACTCAAGCCAGAACATTCCACTAAAAGGCTATTTCCACCATTATCCTCTATTCTATCTACTATTTTTCTCTATCTCTTTAGATATTGATATTAATATTGATATTGATAAGTAATAGTACCAAGGTACAGAATAATTACTCCGCAAGACGATTAAATACATCAAAGTACGTACACGTACGTACAAAGTACACCAAATTCACCAAAAAAACGAAAAAGCTTAAGCACCATCGTGCTCATAAAATAAGAAATTAAATCCCATCACAAACCACCATCGTCAACAGGTGTTTTGACTGGCACATACTTATTGCATTGGAACTCCGTAACTTAACAGTTAACTATTAAGCTATTAAGTAACCGCACGAATATAATGTATTAACTAATAAACAACCCGCATTCCAATTGTAGTATTGACCAATCATACAAAAATAATGCCGTTACTGTAACTGACCCAGATTAGGTTGTACATTCGGGCACAAACGCCATATTAATATTTCTTGGAAACCCATAACAGGCAACTACAATAGGCGTTTCATTGTCATTCTTAGATTAGGAAAAATATTTATTGACTTTACTGTTTATTTGTTTAGTTGATTTTTTCTCGATATTATATCTGCCTAATATGTGTGCATAATGTTTTATTGCTATCTTTTATCACAACCACAAACTCCTTGATAACCAGAATCTACAGATTGGAAGGTGTGATGTTCCAAAAAGTTTTGTAAATTTGGAATAAAATATCTTAAGTTGTGTTTAGAAAATGGGCTGAATAGACTAATGATTTGATGTCGTTTTCAACCGACTTCAAAAAAGGAGGAGGTTCTCAATTCGACCCGTATGTTAATTATAAAACAATCAGTTACTTCAGTCACTAAGGCTGAGTTGCACCACCTAACCTTGACCGCAACTTATATTTCGCCGATAACCGGCGTATTTTGTATGGAGTTTGACAGATTTTTACGTTTGTTAAAGTACGATGGTGCAACCCAGCCTAAAAATTATGTTTAAGTCAGTTTCTTTAGTCACACTTTTATTTCTGTGACTATTTTTCAAAGACTAAAGTAACATAAAAAAAATGGCTGTGACATACGGACGGACAGACAGACATGACAAATCTATAAGGGTTCCGTTTTTTGCCATTTGGCTACGGAACCCTAATACCTTATGCATTACAGTCATAAGTCAAAAGTTTCATTATTACTTTAGACTTAGCGTTTCTAAAATAGTACTTACAAATTGTGTACCTGGCTGTATCGTAAGTGGAGTATTTAACAAAGCGCTAACAACTTTGATCTTTAAGCGTTAGCTAACCAATGTGCTCGCTGAAATTGTGAATTGCGTGTGAAGCGAACATAAACAAAAAGTGTGAACGATGTTCCAGTTTCAGTTGTCTAGCATTTGAAACTTCGTGAAAGAGAAAGTGGAAATAGATGTAAACAATTTTGCAGCGTATAACTATAGTAAATCAGTGATCCACTAAAATTATTTTCACTATCTTTTGCCTGAGATTTTTTCAGTTTTGTAGAATTTAATCAATAAATAAGCCTAACTATTTATAAACTACAAAAAAAATACTTTCTAATGTATTAAATTTGTAAAGTTACATTAAAATTCACACAGTAGTTATTGCGCGAATGGATAATAAACATTCATAAATACGCACATACTTTATCAGTTAAAATATTATTATACAATTTTTCCTCATCGATATACTTGTTACGTCATAGCCCACTCGATTACTTTTTAATTATAAATACAATTAACTGCAACATTTAACTATTCAAAACAACATTGAACCCAGAGTCAAACGCTTCAAACGACAGTAAAATTACGTCACCCAACCGATTGAAATATTGATGAACCAGTCGCAAAATCACGTAAAAGGTGAAAGGAGCATATAGGTCAGCAATGGGCACGCTGACTGGTCGGGCTACTTGAGCAAACCTTACGCAGTGGATGGTGCGTATTCATACACCGGTGGCCAATTAAGACCGCACTTGTTTAACTGGCTAATACACCTCCCAGCAGATTAAACTGCACTGACATTAATATGTAGGAACAGCCTGTCTTAGCCATGTTTCTTTAAAGTTATGTTACTTACAATTTATCCAAAACAAAAAGGTTAATTTTTTGTTAATTAAATTAGTTTTTCTTGTACTCATTTCAATTATACTATTTTTAGAAATGGCACTAAAGAAGTTATTTTTTATCCTAACATTAAACACATAAGCAATCAAATGTCATAGAAAAGGACAATTTAACTGAAATATCAATACCTTGAGATCGATCCTAACACTAGCAAAATCGTAGTCTTCTAATACCCACGTCTTTTCCACAAAAAATAATTCTAATTTTACGATCATGAATGATGGATGGATGCAATCATGCAATAAATGATTCGAGTATAAATTGGGACACCTGTTATGAATAAAGGGCATGAGTCACAAACTCACAAGGNAACGACTTCGTAATTTTAACTTTTTGTTTTTATTTCGAGCAGTTGATAAATGATTATGGTTCAACAGTGAGCCTGGTTATTATCTATTAATTAATGTAAAACGTGATTAAATTATTTGCATATATGTAGATTCAACGTACACGATGCGTGAGAAACACGTGAATGCATAATCTAGGAGCAATCAAATTAATCCCAATCCCAACAATGATATCAAATATTCTATGTTCTAGGCTAGTTGTAAAATAGTTTTCCACTGAAATGGTAACTGTACATATAAATATGATAATTTTCGATTCCTAAAATATGTAATCTTATTAATTATGCAAAAAATATGTGATTGTCCTAAAAAGTTGATAATGTATGCAATAAAAAGGACAAGAAACAAATAGGCGATTATTTTGGCCAAAAAAGAAAACGACTTCCTTATTTGAGAGTTGACTTTAGTAATTTTAGGAGTATATGTATTTTTAACTGTTGAAGAAACTAGCCAGCATTCAAGCATTCAATAAACAACCTTGATTTTTTTCTTTTAAAAAAGAGCCTTACTAAAGTTTGAAGTAAGATTTCGGTCACATACAAATAGATGTTTTAAAGTCTTAGCAAAATGTAATATGTAATTTTCACCTTCAGACATAAATAGAATATCATGATTTAATATGATGTAAAGCACAAAGGGTAATTCTGGAAATTTGCGGTATTCATACAAAAGGATAAGGCCGTGTGTTGAATTGTTGACAAAATTCGCAATCTCGGAATATTCACGCTGTATAGCATTTATCTTTGTGTACGAGATATAGGTCGATAACTCAGTCAGTGCCTGAGGTACGGGAGTCTTTTTTAGGGACATTAAACTTCAAAGTGGCAGTGGGCGGGGCACATAGCTCGAAGAGCTGATGGCCGCTGGGGCAGGAAAGTTCTTGAGTGGCGACCACGAGCTGGAAGACGTAGCGTGGGCAGGCCTCCCACTAGGTGGACCGACGATCTGGTGAAGGTCGCGGGAGGTACCTGGATGCAAGCGGCGCAGGACCGGTCTTTGTGGAAATCCTTGGGGGAGGCCTTTGTCCAGCAGTGAACGTCTTTTGGCTGAAACGAACGAAACTTCAGCGAGACTTGTGCTTCAGATTTGTATGTTCTGTCACGTCATAAATGTCAATGTCACCCCTCCCGTGCCGCTCCCATATCTCAGATACTGACTGAGTTAAACGCTACACATATAATGTAGAAGCATGTGAACGGTAATTGTAATTGCGAACGTATTAATATAACACGAGTATGTAAATTAATTTGGCAGTTAGCGTGTGCGTAAACCGCGTTTTGTGACAATTTAGCTTTTAGTTACAATAAGGTAGATTTTCAACTTTAAGCCAAGTCCTTTAGGGTCTGGTATTGTGTGTATACAGTGTATATCTTGAAGATGTGGCTTCAAATGCTAAGGTATAAAAGGTCTTATATTAAACTAATGTGTTTCAGCCAGCTATATGGCGGATTCACTGTTTCATTTACTAAAACGATACCTCAATCCAAAACATTCAAATTTAAGAGGCTACTTCCACCACTATCCTCTATTATATTATTATTTATCTACTATCTATCTCTTTAGATATTGGTACGAGCGAGATCGACAGATACACCTATTCACCAAAAATACAAAAAGGATTAAGCGCCATCGTGCTCATAAAATAAGGGATTAACGCCGGTATTCACAATCATTACTATGAGGTCTCACAGTGCGCGTGGACGCGCATAGGGTGACACACGAATCAATCACAGAGCTCTATTTAACGCTGTGCGTTCGATTTTCTGCTTTACTTAAGCAAGCATCGTTTGTGAATACGGGCGTTAGACACCAAAAATACGAAAAGGATTAAGCGCCATCGTGCTCATAAAATAAGGAATTAAATCCCATCACAAACAAGTCACCATCGTCAACAGGTGTTTTGACGTGCACACACTTATTACATTGGAACTCCGTAACTTAACAGTTAACTATTAGCTATTAAGTAACCGCACGAATATAATGTATTAACTAATAAATAACCCGCATTCCAATTGTAGTATTGACCAATCATACAAAAACAATGCCGTTACTGTAACTGACCCAGATTAGGTTGTACATTCGGGCACAAACGCCATATTATTATTTCTTGGAAACCCATAACAGGCAACTACAATAGGCGTTTCATTGTCATTCTTAGATTAGGAAAAATATTTATTGACTTTACTGTTTATTTGTTTAGTTGATTTTTTCTCGATATTATATCTGCCTAATATGTGTGCATAATATTTTATTGCTATCTTTTATCACAACCACAAACTCCTTGATAACCAGGATCTACAGATTGGAAGGACGATTCCAAAAAGTTTTGTAAATTTGGAATAAAATATCTTAAGTTGTGTTTAGAAAATGGGCTAAATAGACTAATGATTTGATGTCGTTTTAAAAAAATCAGTTACTTCAGTCACTAAGGCTGAGTTGCACCACCTAACCTTGACCGCAACTTATATTTCGCCGATAACCGGCGTATTTTGTATGGAGTTTGACAGATTTTTGACGTTTGTTAAAGTACGATGGTGCAACCCAGCCTAAAAATTATGTTTAAGTCGGTTTCTTTAGTAACACTTTTTATTTCTGTGACTATTTTTCAAAGAATAAAGTAACATAAAAAAAATGGCTGTGACATATGGACGGACAGACAGACAATACGAATCTATAAGCGTTCGCAGAGGGTAAAGCTAAGAAGCTTTCCTCATATAATAGTAGATTACTGCAATTTAACATTATGTCACTTGAAAAGCGTAGGGATCTAATGGATGCACTGTTTCTACATAAAATATTCCACAACAAGATCGACAGTCCACAATTGTTGGGTCTATTCGCGCTTCGCGTCCCTCTTAGAACACCGAGGAAGCCAATCACTCCACTATATCCCCCTCTTAGAAGAACCGTATTAGGGACTAGTTCTCCAATACCCCGGCTGAGTAAGCTTGTCAACAGCATAAGTGATCTGGTTGATTTACACGCGGACTCTCTGACATCATACCGTAAAGCCATTTTTAGTCACTTGTCCGGTCCCAGCTCTGCGGAAAACACGTCTTCATGAAAATAAAATTCTCTAGATACTTACTTGCTTAATTAATGTAAAAAATCTGTACAACTTTGTTTCTGTTAAAACTTAGCACATGTCTGTTGGATTGATTTATACCTATCATTATAATATAATGTATAATATTAGTCTTCACGTTAAATGCATGCTGTGTTTGCCTGTAATAAGTTAATACATTGAACATGTACCTATTCTTCTTAAGATTTATACAATTGTATTGGTGTAATTAACTGTTGGTGAACCAAATAAATAAAATAAAATAAAAATAAAATAAGGGTTCCGTTTTTTGCCATTTGGCTACGGCACCCTAATACCTTATGCATTACAGTCATAAGTCAAAAGTTTCGTTATTACTTTAGACTTAGCGTTTCTAAAATAGTACTTACAAATTGTGTACCTGACTGTATCGTAAGTGGAGTATTTAACAAAGCGCTAACAACTTTGATCTTTAAGCGTTAGCTAACCAATCAAAATGTGCTCGCTGAAATTGTGAATTGCGTGTGAAGCGAACATAAACAAAAAGTGTGAACGATGTTCCAGTTTCAGTTGTCTAGCATTTGAAACTTCGTGAAAGAGAAAGTGGAAATAGATGTAAACAATTTTGCAGCGTATAACTATAGTAAATCAGTGATCCATTAAAATTATTTTCACTATCTTTTGCCTGAGATTTCTTCAGTCTTGTAGAATTTAATCAATAATAAGCCCAACTATTTATAAACTTCAATAATTTCACTTTCTTATGTTTCAAGTTTGTAAAGTTACATTAAAATCCACACAGTAGTTATTGCGCGAATGGTTAATAAACATTCATAAATCCGCACAAACTTTCTCAGTTAAAATATTATTATTCAATTTTTCCTCATCGATAGACTTGTTACGTCATACCCCACTCGATTACTTTTTAATTATAAATACAATTAACTGCAACGTCTAACTATTCAATACAACATTGACCGCAGAGTCAAACGCTTCAAACGACAGTTAACAAATAAAATTACGTCACACGACCGATTGAAATATGTATTGATGAACCAGTCGCAAAATCACGTAAAAGGTGAAAGGGGCATATAGGTCAGCAATGGGCATGCTGACCGGTCGGGCACGGTCGGGCTACTTGAACATACCTTACGCAGTGGATGGTGCGTATTCATACACCGGTGGCCAATTTAAGACCGCACTTGTTTAACTAGCTTAATACACCTCCCAGCAAATTAAACTGCAATGACGTTATTATTTGTTGGAACTTGGAATGCCCTGTCTTAGAAATGTTTCTTTAAAGTTATGTTACTTACAATTTTCCAAAACATAATTGTTTTTCCTGTACTCATTTCAATTATACAATTTTTTGGAAATTCCACTAATGAAGTTATTCTTTATCCTATACATTAAACATATAAGCAATCAAATGTCATCGAAAAGGACAACTTAACTGAAATATCAATAAGTTGAGATCGATCCTAACACTGGCAAAATCGTAGTCTACTAATACCCACGTCTTTTCCACAAAAAATAATTCTAATTTTAAGTTCATGAAATATGGATGGATGCAATAAATGATTTAGTATACATTGGGACACCTGTTATGAATAAAGGGCATGAGTCACAAACTCACAAGGCACGTGCGCATACGCAAACTATGACCGACGCGGTGAGAGCGCGCGAAAGTACGGGTCGCCCAATGACACCTCATAGATCAATCAGCGATACAGACGTGTGAAAACTGGGAAAGTCTTATGTCAATTCATTTCCTATAAGTTGGCTTTTAAAGACCACTTCATAAGTCAAATTTTTTGCATTCTAACACCCCGAGTGTTAGAATGCAAAAAATTTGACATAATGTAGGCCAGTAAGCCTAGGATGCGCGCCGCAATAAGTATTTATCACGCCATTTTATCGATTTTGCGCGATAAACCCAAGCATTTGTCGTCAAAAATCATCTGCGAAGAAGCTGAGCAACATGCATCGCTAGAAACGCGGTCAATATTACATTTTCTATTTTACTGTTTTTGATGACTAAAATGAATACCTACATTGCTATCTGACTCTAAAATATTAAATTAACAGTGATTTTATAGTAATTCCAGGAAAACACAAATAACAGTGGAAGCGTCAGTCAGACAAAAATTTGCATTAGCAAAGGTTAGCTCTGAACAACAATGGGTCCTTTATACTAAACCTTTGTACCTACCACCGCCTATGTTTATCAGAAGGATTCTATTGGCGAAAGATTTTTTAAACCGGTCCAGTAGTTTCAGAGCCTATTCAATGCCAACAATCAGACCTTTCTTCTTCATATATTAGTCATAATATTAGTGACTTACGTGACCTATGGACCCGAATTAAAATACTACTAACTAAGCAGAGGCGATTGTTTTTTTACGTCCAGTAAGACGAGATTTGCACGGTTACGTCACTTTTAATATTAGCAGTAAACAGGCGTTAACCTCACAAAGTGGGCAGAGAAAGATTATGCCAAAAAACACGACGTCAAAGGTTATAAATAACAAAGGCTTGTAATAACCCCTAACTAAACAATTTCGGCTTCTCGTTAAGGATTCGAGCAACGTTACTCGAAACTTTAATTATAGCCACGGGCCAGACGAAAACCCTCTTGAAAATAGCTAAAGAGACATTGTAATTCTTAAAACAAAATTCTAATAAATAACAGTTAAGAATTAGGTGAAAAGCTGAGGGTTATTCAGTCTTAAGATTTTCATTTTAAACAATTAGTCGACAAAGTCACCCTAAATCGTCTAAAAATATTATGAGACTTAAATAAAAAATACAAAAATGCTTTCTAAAGACCGCCTCAATTGTGCCTTTGCGATTTTTTATAATATTTCATTTGTCAGTTTTGTATGGCATTAATGAACTTATCTATTTACATGTAGAGTACCTATCTTTTCTGAAAATACAATCCATTAATAAACGTTCATGAATCCGGCTACAAAATAAAACAGCTATGGCGCAACAAAGGCAAAGGAGTCAATTACCATTGGTATGAATGAAAACAATCCCCTCGTAGGAAGCAACACGAGTGTGAGTAAACATAGACGAGTGCAGGGGCGTAGCTACCGCTGTATCAATGATACAGGGCCTCCGGGCTACATGGCCCTAAGTGGTCTATAGAGGCCTATGAGCTACAGGGGCCCTAAGGCCTCTTCCATTAGGCAGAGGAGGCAACTACCTAGTGGCCCCACTTCGGTTAGGGACCCCGTTCTAGGGTTAAGATCAAGTTTTTAACGGTTAATCTCTAACCAGGACCCCACCAAGGGGGGACACTCGTCTTCTCTAAAAAAATACCAGCATTCAACTGCTGATCAACACAACATCATTTGTGTAATAAATTTTTTAAATGAAAAGAACTCTCTTGTTCCATAATGACCTTTTCTAGATGAAAGGGCCTAAAGGCAAAATGGCCCGTCTATGATACGCTACTTACGTCACTGGACAACTGGGAATACTTTGTTGATTGCTTCTTAATGACCTTTTCTAGATGAAAGGGCCTCCAAATTTTGCAAAAGGACCCGTCTATGACACGCGAAGTCACTGGACAAGTGGGAATACTTTGTTGATTGCTCCATTTTTTTAGATGCTTTTGCGCCAAATTTTGATACAGGGCCCTACTAAGGCCCGTTACGTCACTGGACAATTGGGAATACTTTGTTGATTGTAACGCTCCAGAATTCGGCCTTGATTGGCGCGATAACATAACAATAACAGTGTGTGATACGCAATAGTGTGTGTGAGATACTATTTATCTTAGGAAAACGTCTGAAAGAGCGCGTTCTCTAAATGGTGTATTTGGAAATTGGAACGTAGACTTCAATAGACTATATTTTTAGTACATGATACAATTTTACCGCTATGGGTCATTTTTATTCACAGCTTATACGGACTCTAGTTGCAGGCTCACAAACTGTAAGAGAAGTTAAATGATTAAGTTACTGATAACGTTACTAAAACTACTTTTTATCATCGTCATATAAAACGATCTAAATCCAATGGAGAAACGATGTCTATCTCTTTCCATTTTGTATGTACATATTTAAAAAAGAATGGGATATTTTCGCTTATTGCGCGAAATACTGCTCAGTATGAAGGACAGTCGTCAGCACAACACACTATCCATTTTAGTTGTAAAATAGCACCTATAACTGCTGCCGGAAAAGCCATTTTAACTTAACGTGATTGTCTAGACCAAGTAACTATCTCAAATAAACTACCCACTACGAACCAAGAGTTACAGCACATTTCAAGTTATCACTTACCCCAACATTCGTACGGTTTAATGTGACGTGTGAAACGTGTAACTTTCTAATTTTCGTTCTGGAACACGTGCAAGCCGAAATTACAAGTATAGACTATAGAGCATAGAGCACATCAGACTAGACATTTTTGTTGCAAAATCACCCCTATTACTACTGTATAAGATGCTTTAAAGTTTAGCTTGAGATGCTTTCGTCTCTACCAGTAGGTTAAAGCGTTGAGAATAATTTGGAGTCAGTCAGGTCGAATAATGTCACTCACGAATGAGTTTGCACTTACATACATTAAAACGACAAATATAATGGAAACTTAGCCATAAATTAATACTATAATAGCATCAATTATGTACTTAAAATTAGAACATTATCGGCTTAACTTAGTCAGTGCTTGAAGTCCATACTTCAGGCATTCGAAAGGAAAATTATCTAAAGTAGGTGGTTCTCTTTTTAAATGTTGCATAAAAAAGTGACATAATGTATTTACATTATCACTATGTTAAATCATAAGTTACTACTGTTAGCTGATAAAAATAAATCTCTGTATAAAGATAAATTATCTATTTCCTAAAAGTCATAAGGAAAAATGTTATTGCGTAATATTTAAAACATTTATAATAACAGACCTTTCATTATAACACTTGACTTCTTATATAAAGATATCTACTGAATGAACAATGCGCAATTCTTTATAATTATAAGAGCTGTGCATAAAATGCACCTTTTATATCGTTTATCTGCTCCTAATGAGATAAGTCATTCATTATCATCAACACATAAAAAATAAGACCTATGTCGTTTACGACAAAACGTTTTGTTGGAATAAGAAGTATTTTTCTTTCCTGACCAACCATAACGTCCGGGACAACCATTGATATTCAAATAGCGTTCTCTTCTTGCCCCTGGACTGAGATTATATTATATTATGTAGCTTTAACTCTAATGCGAGCTTCATTTATCATCCCAACAGGCATGGTGCTGAATAAAAGCAGAGTAAATACAAATGAGTAGGTTATCTTCATAGAAACGCACCGAGCGCGGTTTGTATGTGGGCGCACGAACACACTGACAAAATTTAGCGTGGATTAGCGGGGTGTTGCGCCGAATTTTGTGTGTGCGTTTCTATGAAGAAGATCTACTCATTTGTATTTACTCTGATAAAAGGCAATGGGGCAATGCTTAGGTAGCAAACGGCGCTACATAGTGAAATCAGTACAGTAACTATCTCTCGATAGGGTACATATGAACAAGTTAGACGCCATGCGGCCCACCGGTGAGCTACGAATAATAGAATTTCTATTGTATTATAATTATCTCGGCTGTCAACGACTTAATATTGTTGGAAAATAATATTTCAAGTGTTTAATGACGGACTTTATAAGGTAAAAAACAATAAGGTCATTAATTAGACAATATACTACATAATNATAAAAGGCAATAAGGGAAATGCTTAGGTAGCAAACGGCGCTACATAGTGAAACCAGTACATTTCAAGTGTAAGTAACTATCTCTCGATAGGGTTTATAAAAACACGTTAGACGCCACGCGGCCCACCGGTGTGCCTCGAATAATAGAATCTATTGTTCCTATATGTCTCGGCTGTCAACGACTTAATATTTTTTGAAAATAATAATTCAAGTGTTTAGTTACGGACTTTATATGGTAAAAAACAATAAGGTCATTAATTAGATGAAGGATATACTACACAATNTACATAATAATGATGACGCGAGGTGTCTAACAATACAACAATTTACTAGACACTTACCTAGCAATCATAATAATTATACAACGTGTAGCCATGTACATTTGTACAAGGAAAACTAGCGTCAATGCTATTTTACTTATGATAAATGCACACAAGTTTAGTTATTAAAATTTTATGAACTTTATATCCCTATACTACTACTAATAGAACAAAGTTTTCAGCTGCGTCTGTCTATCTAGTAGCAATAAACTCAAGAACAGATTTTCAATGAGAAAGACATGGGATAGTCTGAAATAGTTTATATCCCGGTTTATAAAAGGAGGACGGACATAATGCCATACTGCGACAACGATATTCACGCAGACGAAGCCGCGGGCAAAATCTAGTCCTAACTAAATTCGCTTTCAAAGCTCATACAATCCATTAGATTGAGTCAACATCTCTCGATTTAGCGATATTTGAGTTGATTTAAGCTCAAAATTCACTCCTAGATGGCGCTGCTTTGGAACTCCACCGTCTAAGTTAGGCGGTAAACCAACATCGATCAGCAATTCCGTATCTTCATTGATGACTTTGCTAACAACTTCATTAATATCGGTTTCAGCTACCTTATTTACATCCAATTAGCTTTCGCCTACGTGAATTTCAGCCTCTATTAAAAAGACATGTGTCTCTTAAAAACCGGGATGAAACTACCCTATGTTTTTCCCTGAATCTTTAACTGTCTCTGTTCTATTCATATCTAAATGAGTACCGTCGCTTTCGCGTTTAAAATATAAGTAGGATTATCGCTTTTGTTATTATTTCGGCAATGATTGCCGTGATAAGTCCGCAGATTAAATCTTAAACTATCTCTATACTAAATGTCATTGAAATGAGTTCAGTAACTTCGCATTTTTCATATTATTAAGTACAGGACTTCGAAAGTCCAGGACTTTGAAGATGTCTCACAAGTATCACCCTTGCGTTTTCCCACTGTGTATCTATTCCATTCACATCAGCCACCCGAGGGTAGTTTCCTCTCAGCCGTCCGCTAAACATCGACGGCTATTCACTGCCCGCACAATGGTCGGTTTGTATTTATGGTGTTGTGTTATGTGCTGTGATGGAGGAGCGTTTAATACTTGACTTGTTATTCCAGTATCTTATTGGTAATAATGGCAAAAAACCTTGCATTGTTATTCCAGTAACTTGTTGGTAACAGTAGCTAAGCTAGTAACTATACTATTTAAAATGTAGTTACATACATGAAACAAAACACTGTAGACATCAAGGAAAGATTCAAACCCTACCGAATAAAAATTTTAAAGAAAATCATCTTTTTAAAAACATGTCAGTCAATTTCTACACCATGACAATAATGGCTGATTTTATAGCTGCATAAAAAGATCAGTAACTTCAAAACTCCAGAGAAAATTCAGTAGCAATTTGATGGTTCATAAAACTTCGAGAAGACATTGCTAGTTTGAGGAAACCTAAAACGCATATAAAAGATCGCTTCAAAAGATTTACGAGTATTACATTAAAATGAACCGTCAACTCCATGAAAACTTCTCAACTTGCACTCGCAAACTAAACGAGGCACGGAGGGTAACTTTCCTCTATTGTGTCTCATTTCAAGGTCCTCCTACCTCACGGCAAACTAGATAACGGACGGGAGACAGCACGTCCCAGCCACATTTCAGGATAGATCGGTGGCGAGATTGTCCAACTTGAAACTGATACAATGCCTGTACCATGGAGCAGCCAAAATATTTCAAAAAGCGACGTGTAGAAAATTAGTGAGCCCTATTACAATACAATAAGGTTGCTGATATAATTGGAAATATCACTTTTCCAGCGGAAGCTGGTTCAATAGTAGGGAGGGAAGGTAAGTAAGAGTGTAGAAGGACATATCCATAAACAGATATCGACCAATTTAACAAAGTAGGCCAAGACAACACTAATTGGAATCGAGATAATCGTCAATATTGGTATTTACATAATATCTCTACATAGTGAAGAAATCAACATTGACAGTATTAAACATCGTTGGACTCGCAAAACAGATTGAGCGCTATTCATCGTAAATAAACAGGAAGTTTTCTATTTGCCTCTGAATCATCACGACGATGTTTACAAGTTTCAAATTCCAATTATCGCCTTCTAGAAATTTCTCGTGAATTATATGCTATATAAAAGCACACAGGAGCCTCGTGGCAAACGATTTTTGATGAATGGGAAGTTTAAAAGGATATCCTGGACAAAGATCACGTATTTGCAGAGTTGAAAGGAACGCTGGAGGGATGCTGGAGAGAATAACAATTCCGTAACAGGGTAGGGAGGGGCGCGAGCTGTTACTATTAATGATACCACCGGCTAGACTAGGAATAGGTACGATGTCTGGAATATTTTCAGAGGAACATACGGTTGTATTGTCGCAGACATTTTTAATAACGTAACTTGGTGAAACTTTTAAAAGGAAAAAGAAAAACTCAATTTTATGTAGCTTATTAAGAAAAGCTTCCTGTCCACTAGCTGGAGGAGTTCAAGAATATTTTCAAATAAATGTGAAAAAGCTTTAACATTTTTATTCATATTCTTTTAACTTATGTACATCAAGCGAATAAACTGTGAAATATAAGAATAAAATCTTACGCAGTTCTAAGTCTAATTAATTTTACAACAAAAATAATTCATTACAGTGATGACTACAGATTATTCTTATGAAACAACACATACCATTTCAACTATCAAAATAAACCACACATTTCCTAATACATCAGAGATGTTACCTTTTCATTTCCACAAACGAAATCCCGGGGATTGAAGTACAAAGTCCCGAGTTTTCGTGGTGGAACTACAAATGGAAACAGAAGTAGAATGAAAATGTTAAATACATTCCAGACTACGGGATGGTTTTTCGAACGAATAATGTTTTCCGTCTGTATTTTGCTTCTGACCGCACTTTGAAAATGAAATGCATTTAGAATAATGACATCATTATTAGAATAAATGGCTTCTTTTGCGTTTATGTGTGATCATACAAACAAGTATGTCTTTGTAGCATCAAAATAATCTTTTTCGATCAGTTCAAAGACACATTTGGATAAGTAAATAATATCAAAAATTGTAATATCAAAGGTAAACATTATTTGGATCTAATAAACATAAGAGATCGTGCAGAAACCACTCAATAAACAGATACGAACGCCAAGAAAAACAGAATCTTTATAAGTTTACGATTTGTTTTGATTGATTTGAGCAGAAGCTCAAAACGTAAACGAAAAGAGTAAATGTAAATATAAATACAAAGATATTAAGTTATGCATGTCATTTTTTCCTACTATGATACAAAATGGTACAAAACCAGTGAAAATTGAATAGTCCCGGGGGATAGCCCACTGTCTTGGATCCCGCTACAATTTCAATCAGAAGAATAAAGGTGTTCGAAACAAGATCGACTTCTTTAGAGTTTTCGGCCGTAACTTAGTGAGAAATTTTTCAGTGCCTATCTAGCAGCATTCATATAACAGAAGTCTTCTAATATGAATAACATTGTAAGTTAAGTTACACTTTTATACAACTTTCTTCAGCCAAGTCTAGTTCATACGTCATAAAGTTGTACAAACGTGGAACTTAAGGGTGTCTATATGTGACAAATACGTTGGTACATAAACAAATAAGCGTCACATCTGGTACAAACGCACACCTGCAAGCCGCAGCGGATGCGCTTAGAGTATTTGCATCTGATTACGTCGCATGATCGCAGCGTGGAAAAGTCTAGGGGTGTCTCGAGACAATACATTTTATAAAAGAAAAATCTCATCAACATCTGTACAGAAAAATTGGTCCCGGACTACATATTAAAGAAAATAACTTCATTTAAGCTAGTTCTTTATTCTAGTTTAAAGTAAGCAACAGATATTCCAACAGCAGCAACAGATATTTCTACTATTAAAGCTTTATAACTCTGGTACATCAATTTCATATCCTCTAGTCTAGAATATTTCGATAAAACGACTCCAACCATCTCCTTCAACTGCAAGCTAGTAAAAGAGACAGCAAACTGAAACATTACGAGAGGTGATAACGTAAACTAAGTTACCATGACAAGCAGTAAAATAATCATGGAAGCTGGCAATTTGGCAAGCGCAGCCCTAGCTTGACAAGAGAGTGTGCATTTCGTATGCACTATGCAGACGGGTGTATGACCTTTGCGATTCTTTCGTGACGACACACCTATGTCGTTGCGGTCAAACTGATAATAAGATCTTTTGACACGCACGTGACAAATGACGTTTGACATTAAGAAATTATATCAATATGTATAATTAAAATATGAAAGATCACAGGCGTGCTTTCCTGACCAAGGGTTAAGCATTAAGCTCTAAATTCATCGATACAGATTTAAAACACGCACTTCAGTTAAGTTTCGCCGTACGTCAATCTATCAATATCCTGCATAGTGTACCTGCGCCATTAAGACTAGGCGAATAAGTAAAACAATACCCTAGCCCTAGAGTTAACGCCACGTACGAAGCATGTATGTACTTTTAGTATTACTCACTAGACACCTCTCTAGAACCAAGGAAGTTATAGTTTTAGAAATGATGCAATGTACAAGTTAGTTGTTACTCATGCATATTGTTATGTTAATTATCTGAACTATTTGTGGCCATTCAAGTAAACTGAAAACTATGTTAGTAAAGCGATCATACAAGTACAGTCAATTCCACATAAGACTTTACTGTTTTGTTGGAAAATAGCATCTACTACACTATACATAAGTTGCCACAATGTTTATAGCTTCATGTGCTTGGTTAGGCAGTCAACGTCAAATAGTTCCTGACACCCAAACTCCAAAGTGACCAAAAAGTTGATAACACAACCTTAATACTGTTGCTAGTTGCTACCAGAGTAAATACAGCGTTGATTAGCAGTGAGTTGCCCCGAATTTTGTCAGTGTGTGCGTGCGCGCCGCATACGTATTGGCGCGCGCTCACATACAAACCGCGCTCGGGCGTTTCTATGAAGATGACCTACTCATTTGTATTTACTCTGTTGCTACCAATTGGGCAACATGGAAAGCATTGGGGGAGGCCTATGTTCAGCAGTGGACGTCTTATGGCTGAGATGATGTCGATGATGATTCCAATTGTAACAAAGTCGTGTTGCGATCTTATTGGCTACTTTGGGTGTCACGAACGTTGACGTATGACGCTGACTGTACATACTTAATCATTTCGACAAAATGTTAAGTATTTTTGCTTGCAGTCTAGCTAGATTAGGTTCCTTCATTGGTTGGGTTTTTGTGGCGGTCAAGCTGTAGATCCTGGCTACACAGGAGTTGCAGTGGTGGGAACGAGAGGTGGGAATAGCTAGCTAGATACACCAAGGTTTTATAAGTTATTTGAGCAAATATTCAAAGTAAGGAAACGTATGGCTGTGTGCCAAGCCTTACATAGTTATAATTGCGGTCGTATGAGACTTCCTCTTGCCTCAAGGAAACTAATTGCGATTCTAATTCCGAGCGGTTAAGGTTTGCATTTCATTGGGGTATAATGCATACATAGTCATGCCATTGAAGGATCTAAATTGAGAGAGGATTGCGTGGACAATGAGCTACGGCATTGAACCCAGCGATTAGCGAATCTATTAACTTGGAATTATTAAAGCTATTTGTCTTAATCACGGCATCATACGTATCATATTACTATGCCAATAAAACAAAGACGATAATTGTCATCATTATATCAGGTCATTTAGTCTCCTCTACTAAATGATGAATTGATGAATCTCTCTAATTCACCAGATACTTTTTTTTTTGGAAGGACTATGCTGATAGCCGTGAGCGGCTTTTTCAGCTTCACAGGATAATAGGTGAGCGCAGAACAGATGGCTCTCAACCTTAAATTTACCAGATACAAATGTAGGAATTGGCCTACACTCCCCTGACCAGTCTGGTTAGGAGGAAGGAATCTTATCCAGACTTATTTTATGCTACAATAAGTATACCTACTTCCAAGTATTATATTTTAGGCACAGAAAAAAAGTAATTTGATTCCAGAATTTTAATATTCCTAAAGTTTACCCGAGCCAGTAATCCTATTGATAAAGCTTCTTGAAGTTAACTTATTGTAAAATATAACGAACGTCGGGGAAGTAATTTTTCAAGTTATTCACTTTAATCCGAAGCCCGAGAAACGTAAAAACAGAATAAAGAATGACAGTTCCGACATCCAGCTGCGAACACTGAAATATTAACTGCTGAAATATGTATGCTGTAAAAATTCAAATGAGAAGAATATAAGAGTTTTACTATCTGAAGTTAATATTAGGTTACCTAATTCAGTAGCCTATGTATTCTGGGGCAATAGTAACCGATCAGCATATTAGGTCAGTAAGGATCAGACCCTACGAGGTGGACAGACGACATCATAAAGGCAAGAAGGCGCTGGATGCAGGCTGCTACCAGCCGGTCAATATAGAAATTATTGGGGGAGGCCTACGTTCAGCAGTGTACGTCCAGTGGCTGAAATGAAGATAATGATGATGAAGGATAATAAATAAAAGATTAAATCGTCTACATTTGAAACCACTTTATTACCAATGTGGTAAATTGCCTCACTACGCAATTTGCGTTCGTTAACAGTATCTCCATTAGATTAAATTACATTGAAAAGAACGGATAACCTTATCACTGTTTAGATAGTTTACGTAACCTCTCCTAATTTAGATAATAACGTAGGCGTATTTCAATATTTAGACTACATGCAGACTAGTATGAACTAGTAACAAGTGTAGTGAGGACATTGGAATCGTATTTAATCCTTCAAGCTCCGCGAATCTAGACACAATAGATAGTCAATTGTTATGACATTAATTAATGCCGTCTGGGACTAATATTAGTATAAGAAATAACAGTCAGGGACTAAAATTCGGTGCCTTCTGCCATCTTCACACTACAAATATATCCGAACCTTTTCAAGGCGAGAGTGAATAGGCAGGCAGTACTATCCTAGATTGCATCTCACTTAATCAGTTGCGATTGCGGTCAAATGCATGCTTTGTTCTGCATAAAAAAGCCAGCACATCAGATCAGATCATACTATTTTAATTGCAGAATAGCCTCAATTACAAGAGCACATAAGATGCCTGTTAAGCTTGATTTGCTGTCATCTGTACACAACTAATTGAATTTACAACTTCGTCCGAAACATCACGAGAACGTAATGAGGCAATCTTTCAGCCTATTAACTGTTCGAGTGAAATTTTAATCAGGTTAAACTGTAAAGCGAATCCGTCAGGAAAATCTCCGCTAAAAGGCTGGATAATTTATTAAATCTCGTCAAACTGTGCCCAACAAAGTTCTGACAATAAACCCGTTCTGACTGTAATAAACAGTTCTCGAGGGATTTGAAAAATTCAATTTACTATAGATAGGGATTGCTGGAACTGGTCTAGTTGTGAGACTTACGTCCGTATTCACAAACGATGCTTGCTTAAGGGAAGCAGCAAACCGAATTGAATAGAGCTCTGTGATTGGTTCATATGTCACCCTGGGCGTCCAGGCGCACTGTGAGACCTCATAGTAATGTTTGTGAATACGGGCTGTAGTCGCTTAAGGACGACGACTTGAGGAGGTATCAAGCAACACTGTGTTTTCGAGTGGCGACCACGGGTTGGAGGACGTAGCGTGGGCAGGCCTCCTGCTAGGTAGACCTACGATCTGGTAAAGGTCGCAAGACGAGCCTGAATGCGGGCAGCGCAAGACCGTTCATTGTGGTAAAACTTGGGGGAGGGCTTTGTCCAGCAGTGGACGTCATTTGGCTGAAACGAACGAACTACAATTTACTACAAACAAACTACTAATGCCCAATAGACCGCAGCCCATATTATAGTTATCTATACCCACTCCATTGTTAGACCGACCTCTGGCTTATCTGGGCGACATCTCGCGGACAATACCGGGTGTTCGCGTTAACGCTCTGTTTGCTTTCCGTGCCAGTATCGATACGTGGTGCTGTGAGAGCAAATTGTGGATATTTTGTGGGCAGTTATTAGTCTATTATTGGTAGAAAATATTAAAGCCACCACAGTACCTAGTTACCTACACCTCTACTAATATAATCAATACGTCCCTACAAGCATTGGTAATTTTTCATAGGGAGCCTAAAGGCAAACTGAGTCGGTTAAAAATAATTGTTTGGAGCCACTAACCAAGCTCATACGCTGATACATTTTATTTTATGTGTTATTCTTTCTTTCTGTCCCATTTTGTCTGTTTCTTTCTTTTTTTTTCTTCCTTCCTCCCTAAACTGATATTAAGTGGAAATGTAATCCGCCAAAAAGACCCAGGTCATATTGTTCTAAGACAAGTGACAACACTAACAAGAATCATATAACCGTAAAGTTACATGTTACATGTTAATAGTAGCTATTGCAATAAAATAATAGTGTTGCGACATACTCTCGCAGTAACATATCGATATGGGCAGACCATTTGCCGATCGTTTTAACGCTCTGTTTCACATGTAATGGATATCGACGTGTTCAGTGTTCAGACCTCTACAGCGTTGCCAGTTTTTTTTTTCGCCAAGTCGGGACTTCAGTACTTTTTGACTGAAAATAGCGGGATTCTTCCGTCAGAAGCGGGACATAGTAAAAAAACGTATGTAATCAAAGGTTTTTCAAATATTTATCTTTTTATTTGACTTAAAATTACGTTTACGTGACAATGGATAGCAAAACTAGCCATAGAAAATGTATTTTAACAAAAAAATAATATTTTAAATCAGATTTACTCTATCGTTAAATTCGTGTTTAGAATAAAAAAAAAGAAAAAAAAACAAATCGAAATAAAAAAAATATTCTTTAGATTAATATGGCGTTTCAAACAATAGTCTGGTGAAGTGAGTGTCTCTCTCCGAAAATCGGGACAGAGCCTGTCCCGCGCGGGACATTTATATTTGACTTAAAAATCGGGACGTCCCGCCAAAATCGGGACGTCTGGCAACGCTGGACCTCTATGACAGTATTTCGTGGATTGTGTTTTACTATTTTTAGTGTTGGTACTACATGTTTCAGTTGTATTATTGACATAAACAATTCTATTTGATTAATCAATCAAAGGCGGGTTTTAGAATCGCGCTGACCGCTCGCTGATCGTCGGCGTTTACAGATCAATATGTATGTAATTGAAGGGAACGTTCCTGAGTGACGCTGATCGCTCGGCGCCGACGCTTCATACATTTCGGCTGTCAGCGCTGACGGTCAGCGTGCGTCAGCGTGACTCTAAAACCAGCCTAAATTTCAGCGAATCCTACTGGTAATAAATGTTAGTTAGAGTTTCCTCCATTGGCTATCCCAGATACTATTGATTGATATCTATAATATAGTAGCAGATAATGCAAATGTATAGAAATATGTCAAAACGTCAGCAAGTGTAACTAAACTGACTGTACTGTAATAGTATTGTATGCAATAGATGCTGGTTTGCAATTTGCATTAAAATAGTACATCTGGAGTAAAGTAAATTTTAATTAGTAAACCGACGATAAACAAATCAAGTCCCTCCTCAACTAGGCGTTAAGATTACAAAACAACAAGCCCAGAACCATAGTTACTTGATTAAAGTCTCCGTTACAATTAACTCGCTTGAGTAAATACGCGATGAGATACCTTCGGAGTTTGTGTAATTTGATTTGAGCTCGAATTTAAACCAGCCGAAGCCTGTTCAAGCAGAAACGTTGAAATTTTAAACAAATACAGACGGTCTAAGGAGATTATAGATGTAGTAAATAATGATAGCATTGTTTGATTATCGAGTACATCTCTAGACTTTGTTTATTATTACGTTTAATACAAGTTATATTGATCTTTAGATTTGTAATCTTTTGACTCTACAAATCACTTGGGCCATAACATAATTATTATTTTTTGTGTGTGTGGTACTGGGTAACCAAATTTCTTTGGCCTTGTCGCTAATCTGTAAAACGTTTACACCTGAATTGTCATCTGTCAATAGTAACCTGACATTGGACAACGGCCTATTGCATTGGCCATAATGGCCATACATTACAGAAATATTTGAACAATAAGATTTTTAACTATAACAATATGCAGTAAAAAACGAAGTACTTCCACAGCCTTCAACATGCAGATTAGCTTTATACAAAGCGTTATATCAAAGTCAGCGACTCCATATTTTATAACACCACGGAAATTAATGTCTAGGAAACGCATTCATTTTCATGAATTGTCTTTTTTCCTCACACTAGCAGCTTCCAAACGAGAATTCAACACATCTACGCCGTGATAGAAGCTCCCTCGGTCAAAAAACATCCGTTTGATATAAACCATTTTGTTGGAAAGCTTCCGGGAAGCCGTTCGGTTCGCGTTTAAAATTACGTTGATTGCTTTGGAAAACTGTTTATGGTGTACTTTCATTCGTTTTATAACATTTGAAAGGACATCCGATGTCCTATGAGAGCAAGACTCTTATCTTTAGAAAATTGGTCAATTATTTTCCAAGTTATTCTTTCTTTCTTTCATTAGTGCAAGATTCTTCTTAAGGCCGTCGTCATAGTGGCATCTTATTCATTCGTAAGAACTCCTTAGGGGAAGGTCTTTTTTCCAGTTGACGCCATTTGGCTGAAACGAACGAAATGTATTGATCTGATCTCGCCTTACTCTACTATACTAGGACAAATTGTCTATGAAATATCCCATTAACAGGCTCTTGGGTACCACTAAAAGTGGCCAAAGACAAGTTGAGCTTTTATTTATGTCAACTATTACCTGCAGTTGGACTTGGCACTTATCAGACTGCCTTCTCTAATGCATTTCGTAAAAACTAAAAAGCCATCACCGAGTTTTGACAGACCATTTTCTGCTGAAAATAGAACTCAATTTTAAAATCCCCAAAAACACGAAACACGAGTGCCGCCATAAAAGCTATTCGGAGTTCGTTTCCTAGCTTTATTTATGTCGTTGTGGTCCGCTTCGCCCGGTACGGAGTTCGCGTTGAGTTTACGCTCTGTAGCTCCAGCTTGGAGCAATAAGTTTCCCAGTTATATGTCGGTGGAAAATAATTATTTACCTGGAAAATTACTGTAGCAAATAGTTATAGTACAACGTACACAAGGTTTTTATGGACTCTGGTGTTTGAAAGTTTGTGAGCTCAGACAGAATGAATGCTTTCTCAGAAAATACGAATCATTTTGCTAATCGGACATTATTTTAGGCTTAGTACCTTTTCTGTATCAAAATTGGGTACAAGGAGAGCCTATAGCCTAACAGTTTCGGCATAGGTCTGCCAAGGGTCCCTAGTTCTATCCTCATCGATAGCCGAATTGTGGTGAACCCACCACACACTTATTACGTGGCCAATAAGTACTATTATTGAATCTTTCGAACCGATACCAAGATTCTGTACACAAGCAAATACGTTTTAAATCAATACCGATAATAAATCATGCCAAAATCTCCAAGATAAAACAGCAGCTTATGAGATTATCCTATATTTAACTTCGATCGTAAATCCTTGGCAGATGTTTGTTGTGTAAGGAGGCTTATCCTATCGGAAGAAGGAAAATAATTAGAAAAATTACATAAATCTTAAATATTGATAAGCAATAAGTATCATCAATAACATGGCCGATTGATTTTAAATCTAATTCAAACATGGATGCAGGCCGCTAGCAACTAGCAATCTGGAAATCATGTGGGAGGCCTATGTTCAGCAGTGGACGTCCTGTAGCTGAAATGATGATGATGATGATGATGAATAAAGATATTACATCATTGAAACATACTATAAGGTTGAGGACAAGAGTCCGCGACCACTAAAATTTACCAGAAGCATAAGGTAAGTACCTATTTAAAGACAAAAAGGTATCACAGTTAAAAATAACAGCACCCATTTCAGAAACCGTTCAAATTTAGCCAAATTTAATTGCCTGCATTGCTTTGGTAATTGTACGGGTATCCTTCCGTTTGGCCAAATTACTTTTCGCCTTAGATTAATAAAACCTAGATGGATAGTCTTCATACAAACGCTTCGTCAAGAGTGAGGCAAAAATCTTATGTCATTAGTGTCAATTTTGTTGGGGAGTGTAGACAGTGAAGGCGATTTTCCCGAAAGTAGGGAAATTTTTAATACGTTTTTAATTATTTTATAATTAACAAAAACAAAACGCATCATGTACTTACTTATTTATTGAATTCAAAGTACCTACCTAATAACAATAAGATAAATCGACTTAAAAGTCTCGATTTCATAAAAAAGGAAGTGTATTTGTACGGCGAACAATTGGGAAATAAATTTTCCTGTTACTGGTATCATTCCCGTATTTAATTTTTGAAAGTCAAATTCAAGCAAAATACGCGTCGAATTGTAGTACTTACTTATGAAATGTAACACTGGTTACTTTCTTTCGTTTTTCTGATGTATTTTAGACACCCTTTCACAGCACAAACCGTTTCAATTAATTAAAATTCGTCGGACGTGTTTACCAATTTTTCACTTTGACAGTTCATGTGACGTTTACGGGTGAGCCGTGCCGGCTCCCTAAAAACTGCCTCACCTTTCGTGCACTGACTATCTATCTAGGTTTTATTAATCTAAGCTCCTTCCGTTTGGCCAAATTACTTTTCGCCAAATTTCACTTCGCAAACAACTTATCGCCAAAGTTTCATTTCCCAAATGAACTTTTAGCAAATGTACTTTTCGCAACTATTTCATTTGGTCAAATTATCATTTGGTCAAATTTTACTTGGCAAATGTTTATATAGCAAATGTTTTATTTTGCCAAATATTATATCCCAAATAATTTATTTGGTCAAATTGAAACTTCACATGCTTACCCACCGTTACCCACAAATCAAAGCACAAGGCAAATGATCATGGTTTTCACAAGAATTTTATGTAAAACAAAGAGATTGCAGAAAATAGTATGGATGCGAAAGTAGGTTTTGCAGAAAATAGTAGGTTAGGTTAGGTTAGAACAGTGACCCTTAACGCGCGAAGGCGAGCGAAGCGTGCCGCGGCAGCGGCCGCCGAGCGCTAGAATCACCTCTATTGTTAATTAATCATTTAGTTTCGATAAAAATAATGAAATATGAAAATAAATTTAGAACAAATTTTATATTAACTACCCACTAAACAAAATAATAACCACAAGCTAATTTGTATTCCATTCTATGCACCAATCAAATTATTTTGTAAAAAGTTTATCGTGAAATATTTTTGCCAAATGAAACATTTGGCAAAACATACTTTGCCAAACAATAATTTGCTAAACAATAATATGCCAAAAAAGACATTTGCGAATTAAAAGTTTGCAATAAGTTGTTTTGCCAAATGAGAATTTGCCAAATGAAAATTTGCGAAACGTTGTTTGCCATGTGATAATTTGGGAAACGTTTTTTGGCCAAACATTAGTAATCCAATTGTACGGCATTGGGCTCGAAAACCTTACAATCCCTACGTGACAAGAGGCAATCTAGCTTTCCGCTGTTAAACTAACCTTCGAGTAATCTACAAAAAATCTAACCGAATCTGAGCGTTTATAGGCGTTATAGAGCAACAAGAACAGACAAACCCAATTCAATTATAAATCACTAGAAAAAAAAAAGAATTCCCTAAGGCGGAAATCGAACCCACGACCTTTCACCGGGTGACCGCTGAAGATCAGATGGAAGTATCTGAGCTACTTAACTAATTCAATTTGTGCAAGTATTTGTACGTTCTATCTAATCCAGACTGACATTCAAATCTTCCAAACTATTTCAAGCACATATTTATTTCGTAGAAGCTTCTGTAATTCATTTTCTTAATTATTATGTAGGCCTTTTAGGCAATATTATTTAGGGACCACTTGTGACACTAATTGGGTACACGTCTTTGATTACAACTAGAAACATGATACGAACGAATTCGCTTTTGTGAGACGCATTTTAGTTATTAAGCTTCATTGACCTTTAGGCACTAAATTATATTTAAATAGTGCTTATAACTGTGCGTTAGGTTTAACCTTGTACTCCTCAAATCTATTACAAATTGCTAAATTGCAACCTATTTCTATTTAATTAAGATTAAAATTCCTCTCAGGATTCTGAAAATACGATTATTAAGTACATTATGTTACAATTCACTTCAACTGAAGCCTACTCTAATTGTCTAATCAACGATTTGAATTTCTCACACTTCAATGCATAGACAAAGACATCGATCATTATCAAGAAAGCATTTCGTTTGTTTTTGAACTGTGGCATTTAGTCAATACTCCATTATCTCCAGCGGTGTCGAAGGCGATTTTTTTTCCATTAACACGCTTCGCTGGCGTCCTCAGGGCAGTAGACCACGCGATTTCCTTGATGGCCAAACCCATTTGTCACTTCCTTTAAACACCATCACTATCTATGTGTGCCGGATTGGTTTGGACATAATGTTGGTCAACACGGCAAATAGCGTCTTTAAACATTTCAATTTATGGCAATAGCACGTGGAGCTTAGCACTGCAGGATCTTTTGTAGTTGAAATATGATGTATTTTGCAACGAAAATTATGTACATTTGGCGTCACTGATATGCTTTAGTTGTTTGTGGGTTTTGCCATATTTGGGGTATCTTACAGTCGTAAATTATTTCACCAAACGTCGCATAAGATAGAATCATGAATCACCTGCTTCTTATCACGAATCCATTTTGGGAAAACTATCTGTGAACTCAAGCCAGAATCTATTCTTGAGTGTAGTTTAAAAGTCGCTTTCTCGTTAACTCGGAAAACATTATGCATTGGTGAAAAATAATCTTGAGACTTGCGTGGAAATTGAAAATCTTGAGAAGATAAGACAAAAGATAAAAAATCTTCTAAAGATATTCAGTTTCCTCTTATATTTGGAAAAGAATAATAAGCATTGATGAAATCCTGAGAGACTTGCCGCCATTAGGCTGGTCAGGGCAAACTCCACTACACCACACCACAGACACTAGAGGTGACAGAATTTGAAAATATTGAGAAAACTTCTGTCTTCTCAAGATTTCTGATGAAGATAAATCTCCTCAGATTTATCCTAATAAATATTGACTCTGATTAGCAAAATAGTCCAAAATTAACAACGAAGGTTAAGACTGAAAGCATGGAACTAATCAATTAGCAAGTCAATCGCCTGATTAGAACTGATTATCTTGCGGACCGTGCAGTCAGTCCTTTTACTTTCTGCTCACGCTTCATTACATGCAGACTGGCCTGTGTTTTGGTACTCGAGGAATATTGAAAATTTCTAGTCCAAGTTGATTGCAGCTACTTATTGTTTATATTTGACAATTTGAGATTCTTATTTGATTGATGAAGAAAGAATAGGTAATTAGGTACGTTAAGATGGGCCAACTTGTCTTGAGCCACCAGAGGTTGCAGGCTACACATTGGCATATCCATCATTCTTCATTGGCAGTTTGATAGATGGATATGGAAACTAACCACGTCTTAACCTTTAACNTAATAAATCCCGTAGTTTAATTATTTTAATATATAATTTTATGACTCGATAATCGGCTTTGAAGTACTGCATGCCAACCGGTTGTCGAAAACTTCGAAGACCCATAGCTCTTAAACTGGTCATTATATTACAAAAATATTTGGTACACGTATCAATAATATGTATAGGTAGAACATACTCAAATATTACTGAAATCGGAAACATCGACTTTTTTTACCTGTCCGCTTCGCGTGGAATGCTCCATGTATGTAATTGAAGGGAACGTTCCTGAGTGACGCTGATCGCTCGGCGCCGACGCTTCATACATTTCGGCTGTCAGCGCTGACGGTCAGCGTGCGTCAGCGTGACTCTAAAACCAGCCTACATTTCAGCGAATCCTACTGGTAATAAATGTTAGTTAGAGTTTCCTCCATTGGTTATCCCAGATACTATTGATATCAATAATATAGTAGCAGATAATGCAAATGTATAGAAATATGTCAAAACGGCAGCAAGTGTAACTAAACTGACTGTACTGTAACAGTATTGTATGTAGTAGATGCTGGTTTGCAATTTGCATTAAAAATAGTACATCTGGAGTAAAGTAAATTTTAATTAGTAAACCGACGATAAACAAATCAAGTCCCTCCTCAACTAGGCGTTAAGATTACAAAACAACAAGCCCAGAACCATAGTTACTTGATTAAAGTCTCCGTTACAATTAACTCGCTTGAGTAAATACGCGATGAGATACCTTCGGAGTTTGTGTAATTTGATTTGAGCTCGAATTTAAACCAGCCGAAGCCTGTTCAAGCAGAAACGTTGAAATTTTAAACAAATACAGACGATCTAAGGAGATTATAGATGTAGTAAATAATGATAGCATTGTTTGATGATCGAGTACATCTCTAGACTTTGTTTATTATTACGTTTAATACAAGTTATATTGATCTTTAGATTAGTAATCTTATGACTGCAAATCACTTGGACCATAATAATCATTTTTTGTGTATGTGGTATTGGGTAACCAAATTTCTTTGGCTTTGTCGCTAATCTGTAAAACGTTTACACCTGAATTGTCATCTGTCAATAGTAACCTGACATAGGACAACGGCCTATTGCATTGGCCATACATTACAGAAATATTTGAACAATAAGATTTTTGCATGCTGATATTGTTAAGCAGAATAGTAGCACACTACCTAAATGTAACACCTAAACCATTGTACCTATTCTTTGCAAATAAATACTTTGACTTTGACTTTGACTTTAACTATAACAATATGCAGTAAAAAACGAAGTACTTCCACAGCCTTCAACATGCAGATTAGCTTTATACAAAGCGTTATATCAAAGTCAGCGACTCCATATTTTATAACACCACGGAAATTAATGTCTAGGAAACGCATTCATTTTCATGAATTGTCTTTTTTCCTCACACTAGCAGCTTCCAAACGAGAATTCAACACATCTACGCCGTGATAGAAGCTCCCTCGGTCAAAAAACATCCGTTTGATATAAACCATCTTGTTGGAAAGCTTCCGGGAAGCCGTTCGGTTCGCGTTTAATTACGTTGATTGCTTTGGAAAACTGTTTATGGTGTACTTTCATTCGTTTTATAACATCTGCAAGGACATCCGATGTCCTGCCATGCCAATGCAACTCTTCTCTTTAGAAACTTAATTATCTACCTTTCATTCCAAGATATTATTCTGGGAGCCAACTGTTAGCACTAGAAGTCGCACACACTCATTGATGGGGCATCAAAAGGAAGGCTACTTGAGGACATCCGATGTCCTATCAGTGCAAGATTCATCTCAAGGCTCTCGACATAGTGGCATCTTACTTATTCGTAAGAAATCCTTGGGGGGAAGTTCTTTGTCCAGCAGTGGTCGTTATTTGGCTGAAACGAAATGTATTGGTCTCATGTGCTAGGACTTTCACTGTACTAGGAACTAGGAAGTCTATGAAATATCCCATTAGCAGACTCTTGGGTGCCAAAACTGCCAAAGAAGTTGAGGTTTTATTTATGTCAACTATTGCCCGCAGTTGGCACTTACCAGAGTGCCTTCTCTAATGCATTTCGTAAAAACTAAAAAGCCATCACCGAGTTTTGATTCAGACCATTTACTGAAAATAGAACCCAATTTTAAAATCTCCAAAAACACGAAACACGAGTGCCGCCATAAAAGCTATTCGGAGTTCGTTTCCTAGCTTTATTTATGTCGTTGTGGTCCACTTCCCCGGTACGGAGTTCACGTTGAGTTAACGCTCTGTAGCTCCAGCTTGGAGCAATAAGTTTCCCGGTTATATGTCGGTGGAAAATAATTATTTACCTGGAAAATAACTGTAACAAATAGTTATAGTACAACGTACACAAGGTTTTTATGGACTCTGGTGTTTGAAAGTTTGAGAATTTAGACAGAATGAATTCCTTCTCAGAAAATAGGAATCATTTTGCTAATCGGACATTATTTTAAGCTTAGCACCTTTTCTGTATCAAAATTGGGTTAAAAGCCGATAGTCTAACAGTTTAGGCATTGGTCTTCCGAGGGTCGCTACTTCTATCCTCATGTAAACCCATCCCACACACGTGCATGGCCAATACGTGCTATTATTGAATCTTTCGAATCGATATCAAGATTCTGAACACAAGCAAATACGTTTTAAATCAATACCGATAATAAATCATGCCAAAATCTCCAAGATAAGACAGCAGCTTATGAGATTATCCTATATTTAACTTCGATCGTAAATCCTTGGCAGATGTCTGTTATGTACGGAGGCTTATACTATCGGAACAAGGAAAATAATTAGAAAAAATACATAAATCTTAAATATTGATAAGCAATAAGTATCATCAATAACATGGCCGATTGATTTTTAATCTAATTCAAACATGGATGCAGGCCGCTAGCAACTAGCTCTCTGGACATCATGTGGGAGGTCCTGTAGCTGAAAAATTATGATGATGATGATGATAAGGATAGAAATATTCCATCATTTAAAACATTATCATCATTATCAGGTCATTTAGTTTCCGACAAGATGACCTTCAGACTAAAATTTACCAGAAGCATAAAGTGTCCTATTTAGAGGCAAAAAGGTATCACACTTAAAAATAACAGCACCTATTTCAGAAACCGTTCAAATTTAGCCAAATTTAATTGCTTGCATTGCTTTGGTAATTGTTCGGCATTGGGCTCGAAAACCTTACAATCCCTACGTGACAAGTGGCAATCTAGCTTTCCGCTGTTAAACTAACCTTCGAGTAATCTACAAAAAATCTAACCGAATCTGAGCGTTTATAGGCGTTATAGAGCAACGAGAACAGACAAACCAATTCAATTTTAAATAACTTGAAAAAAAAAAAAAACGAATTCCCTAAGGCGGAAATCGAACCCACGACCTTTCACTGGGTGATTGCTGAAGAGCAGATGGAAGCATCTGAGCTACCTAACTTAACCAATTCAATATGTGTAGGTATTTGTATGTTCTAACTAATCCAGACTGACTTCCAAATCTTCCAAACTATTTCAAGCACATATTTATTTCTTAGAAGCTTCTGTAATTCATTTTCTTAATTATTATGTAGGCCTTTTAGGCAATATTATTTAGGGACCACTTGTGACACTAATTGGGTACACGTCTTTGATTACAACTAGAAACATGATACGAATGAATTCGTATTTGTTTCACAAGCAAAGCATTTGTGAGGCGCATTTTAGTTATTAAGCTTCATTGACCTTTAGGCATTAAATTATATATTTAAATTTTAGTGCTTATAACTTCGCGTTAGGTTTAAAGTTAAGTCCATACAAGGCATTTTACCTTGTGCTCCTCAAGTCTATTACAAATTGCTAAATTGCAACCTACTTCTATTTAATTAAGATTAAAATTCCTCTCAGAATTCTGAAAATACGATTATTAAGTACATTATGTTACAATTCACTTCAACTGAAGCCTACTCTAATTGTCTAATCAACAATTTGAATTTCTCGCACTTCAATGCTCGACAAAGATACCGATCATTATCAAGAAAGCATTTCGTTTGTTTTTGAACTGTGGCATTTAGTCAATACTCCATTATCTCCAGCGGTGTCGAAGGCGATTTTTTTTCCATTAACACGCTTCGCTGGCGTCCTCAGGGCAGTAGACCACGCGATTTCCTTGATGGCCAAACCCATTTGTCACTTCCTTTAAACACCATCACTATCTATGTGTGCCGGATTGGTTTGGACATAATGTTGGTCAACACGGCAAATAACATCTTCAAACATTTTAATTTATGGCGATAGCCCGTCCAGCTAAGCACTGCAGGTTCTTATGTAGTTGTAATATGATGTATTTTGTACGAAAATAATGTATCGTTGGCGTCACTGATATGCTTTAGTTGATTGTGGGTTTTGCCATATTTGGGGTATCTTACAGTCGTAGATTATTTCACCTAACGTCGCATAAGATAAAACTTCATGAATGATCTGCTTCTTATCACGAATCCATTTTGGGATAACTATCTGTGATCTCAAGCCAGAATCTATTCTTGAGTGTAGTTTACGAGTCACTTTCTCGTAAACTTGAAAACATGCATTGATGAAGTCTTGAGAGACTTGCGTGGAAATTGAAAATTTTGAGAAGATAAGACGGTGAGGATGAAAAATATTCTAAAGATAAATATTCAGTTTCCTCTTATATTTCGAATATATTAGGCATTGATGAAGTCTCGAAAAAACTATCGCTGCCTCCGTTAGGATGGCCAGGGCAAGCTTCAGATAAAACAAAAGGGAGAAAGAAGTTGAAAATCTTTTAATATGAAAAATCTTCTAATGATAAATATTGACACTGATTAGCAAAATAGTCCAAACTTAACAAAGAAGGTTAGACTGAAAGCATGGAACTAATCAATTAGCAAGTCAATCGCCTGATTAAAACTGATTATCTTGCGGAGCGTGCAGTCCTTTTACTTTCTGCTCACGCTTCATTACTTGCAGACTGGCCTGTGTTTTGGTACGAGGAATATTGAAAATTTCTAGCCCAATTTCAATGACAGCTACAGAATGTTTATTCTTAGCAATTTGATATTCTTATTTGATTGATGAAGAAAGAATAGGTACGTTAAGTTTAGCCAACTTGTTGGTTAAAAGCCACCAGAGGTTGTAGGCTACACATTGGCGTATCGATCATTCTTCATTGGCAGTTTGATAGATGGATATGGAAACTATTGTAACCACGTCTTAATAAGCGGTCATTCAAAACATAATAACGAAGATATATGGTATGTCCCAATTCCATCAACTCATCTCATTAAACTCAAGGAAAATAAATCTCCATCTTATTCAAACGACCTATAGGTTTTGATTTCCTTGTCATGTTCTATTTTATAACCACCCACAGCGTTTCCTCAACATCTACGATATACCGAACACCTGCGCAGTGCGCAGGCTTGCTGCTGGAATGTCAGAATTCTAGGCATCTAACTATGCTAAGGCCGGCTTACGCAACGCTAAAATTACCGAGGTTCATTCGTTTCCATTACGTATCTTGCAATTTGAGAACAGAAATTCAGAACTTTCTTGCTTAAGAATTTTCATGAATAAGTAAATAAGTCAAGAAACTTTTCAGACAGGCAAAGCAAATGTAAAATAAGAAATAATTTACACTTCAATATGCAGAACTGGAAAGTTCTTATTAAATTCGCACATCGAACTTCCAAATGAGACTCACGTTCTACATCAGACAGACATCGTAACATCTTTGATATGATATGTACAGTCAACAGAACATAAAACTTTACAAACTTCTTTTTCGTGCAAACTAGTGCCTATTAGAACTACATCCGGTGCTACCATGAGAATCAGCTTGATGTGCTGTCATCTGTACCTACATAATTTGATCTTTTTACTATAAAAAAAACTTTTAGTTTCTTACAGTCGCTTCTAATTCGAATCGAATACGATTTGCGACCAATTTCGCAAAGCCGTCACGTCACGCCTAAATAAGAATTTAAAACAGGGTACGGTGCAACGATGTATTTTATTGGGCACATCTTGCGATTGCTTTATAAATAACTCTTGGTTAAATAAACCCTTCGAATCATCTTTCTTTAAACTAACATGAAACGTGTTCACAATCTTAATGGTGAGGTAAATAAATCATAATGTAAAAAGACTATCGTTCAGAATTCCAATAACTATGTTCATTCATCCAAATACTCAAAGGATCAAAATTTTCAAATGACATCCATCATAATATTAACTAAATGGTTAGGTATTACAATAAAACAGCTTTAAATCGAGTATAATTTATGAGAGAACAATGGAAACCATTCACAGATATTACACTGGATTTGCAAGATAAATAACTTGTTCTGTACTTTCCGCTTTCGAAACTAAAATTATTTCTGCTCCTGGAATAATAACTGATCGTTCATTGTTGTAATGCACTGTTGACAGATTGCTTGCTATTATTTCATTAAAGAATAATTTTTCCTGTATTTGTTATCTCACGATTACTTCTTTCCTTGTGGCAGTTTGTCATTTACAAGTTACTTTTGTTCTCATTGACCTCCCAAGGTAAGCTTAATAGGAATGCTTAGAATGGGTTTATAACCACAATAGTTCAGCGGTCGATGATGATTGAACAAATTACTCTCAAATGGTCAGTCTGACACCGACTGTGTCTCACAGTTTCAACATTTTAAGCATACAGACTACATACTTTTAGTCGGCCGATACTTAGTTGGGTCGAGCTGTTAATCAGTATGAACATGTATGGGAGTTCGCACATTACACCGATTTGGTATTGGCCGATTCTTCATACAAACTGGAAGCCGACCAAACTATCTGTAGTCTTCGAGAGTGTCATATTGCACTTATTTGATTGCACCTTCTTTAACATGTTTGACCCTTGGCCCCGAACTGCACATTATTTTGACCTGCCATCACCAAGATGTCAGTCACGAGACGCGTTCGACAATCCGCCATTATCGGACATAGGGGGCGCACCGGACGCGGTGGTCGTTCGCTAAATTTGAATTTATGCGTCCGGTGCGCTGCGCCATTTTCGTTGCTTTGTCATTTACTATGCGCGTGCGATTGAGAATGAGCACTTTCTTTCAGCGTCAATTGAGGTACTAAAGGCGTCATAAGAGCATTAAAATGCACCGTCAATTGCACATCTGTATTCTTCTGTTTTGTGTTAGAAGCTACTATTTCTCGTCGTAAATATTTTTCTGTATTTCGGTATAACTCAATTCGAAAGCAATCAACAGAGAATAGTCGCTGTACAAAATAACGAATCCATAATTGAATTATTTATGCCGTAGGCATGTCCCAGGCATAACCTTGAGCACCGTTACGCAACAAGGTAACGTTTCGTGCAGACAAGGCAGGCGATCTGAGAATTAGTGAGAACTGTACTATTTAAGGAAAATGACTCGAACCTTTGGCAAAGGTTAAAAGTTTAGGTCTTAAGTTGAAATCGGAGTCTGATTAGATACAATGAAACTTGTACAGATTCTATTGCTTTGAATAATTACGTTCTTGAAAACCAGTTAATGAAATTCACACTTGAGTGTTTGACGCCGGTCTGGGTCAGGTCTGGGTTCTGTAAAATTCATTTCTCCATGTTTTCAGTCAACTTGACTTGCCTACCCAATAAATATGATTGGTAAGTTAAGGCAAGTTAAGTCTGTCTACTAAACAGCTCAGTAGCTACTTCCTCGGAGTACCTACGCAAGTTCAAATGCTGTAGCCTGTAATTAAGTCAGTTTATTTTAAGCTATTCAAAATTCTAGCGACCCTCGGTCACCCAAGTCAATGATTGTAAAACAAGAAGGCCGTTCTATTGTCATGTCGTCAAACAAACTGCTCGTGAGATAATCACCGGCATCCATCTGGCAAATTGCAATGCAAATACACTACGCTTCATCCTACCACATGGATCAGAGGTTTCCAAACTTTTTTTCCTATACATAGACCACTATCAAAATTTTGCTGGTTCTGGTTGACCCCCTGCGACGTGGTGTAGATTTCTAATGGCGTATCTAGGGGGGGTTCGTGGAGAAATTTTCATGGACCCCCATTTTTTTGTCACGCCAACGTAGACCCCCGTCGAGTCTCCCGTGGACCCCGAGGGGTGCATCTGGACCACTTTGAGAACCAATGACATGGACGGATCTAATGACGAATACTAATGACTGGAAGTTCGTACCATAAAAGGACACCGTGTCGCAATGGCACTTCAAGGTTCAGCAAATTCCCATTTTCCGTGGATGGTTGGCAATGTAATTGCCAATTTTGCGGCTGATTTGCACTGCGTCAATGAATTATGGACTCTAAATTCAGATCGAAAGCAGACTTTGATGGGTTCTTAGCTTGAAGCGTTAGTATGGGAGACTTCAAGGAGCAGTGCGTGTCACCATAACTAATTCTTTCATATGGAAAATCAACTAAGTCTAGCGATTCTGTTGGAGACTTTATGCTAAGTGTACTTTGGTAAAGTTGAACCTACGACAACACTTGGCATTGTCTACTCTAACCTAGATAATACTTCAGTCAAGTTTTATGCCAATTATAAATTAAAATAACCAAGTGAATAAGTGATATAACTTTACACAACTTTTAATGCGCAATAAAATGAGATACAAAAACGTGGCATTATGTCTGAAGAGCACTGGAGTAAAATTATACATCCGTGAGTGATACCTAAACATTATTTAAGTGGCACTCGTCCAATTTTGTCCTTATACATTTTGTTGCATTTATTTACATAAACAATTCTTGTGACAAGATGAGTAAGATTACAGAAAAGTATGAATTTTAAAACAGTTGCTATATGAATACTAAAGAGTGGAGTATTTCTACTAATTCCAGTGAATTTAAAATTTTAAACGCACATTGGGTTTGTACTAGTACCAAGATAGAAAAAGAATCCGTACCAGTAAGTAATATTATAAATGCAAAAGATAAGTAATAGTTTGGGACCCAGGAAAAACATATCCCGGTTTTTGTAAGGGGGACTCGCGAAAGTGTGCATAATTATATGACAGATCGATTTTCGCGTGGGCAAAATTGAAGATGGGTAATTTATAGTTACTCATCACATTCTTATACACGTTCGCTGATGTTATCGTCATCCCACTTATGACGTGCGAATAGAAAAAGTATAATCGATACCAAGCATTCGAGTACATGAGAGTTAATTGAAGTTCATTAGCCGATGGTGACATCATCCGATGGTAGATTCCTTTGATGGGACATGAGGCGAGCGATGAAGGCAACGAGATATAATCTAAAAATCAAAGTACCTAGCTTTATGAAAAGATCCTCGATCAATTCTGAACCATAAATCATAGCAATCATAAAATTCAAAATGCATTAGAAAAATTATGTATCTGGTAGGTTAAACTTTTTGGATACTTTGGGTCTCACAAACTATTTCGTAGACTTTATCTTGGAGTGTTACTGTTTTTACAATTCTAATTAAACATTAACACTATTCCACCGGATATCAATATCCTAGACTCAGATCGAGGTTTAACTTTAGTATCTTGTTCTCCTTAATAATATTCATTAAGTCAATGTTGGAAGGTAATTCAATGAGAACTTGAAGTCAATAAATACATTTATCAAATGGTTTAAATTCCTTATCAAATAAATCTTACTACTGCTTCTACTACCTACCTAAATACCTTATTTGTGTAGTCTTTTGTAAAGTTTAATGTATTACATGAAGTACGTTAAGACCTTTTGTATGTACAGATGACAGCACATCAAGCTTAACACTGTAGCATGTTATGTACAGGCAATAAGGTGTATTTTGCAACAAAATTGTAGTCTGGTATGCGCAGACGCATACGGTTGCGCGATCGTAAACTCCGAATGCTATTGCTACAATGTTATATGCTAATAAGACGAATGTATCGACATAAATACGGGAATGTATGCAGGTTCACGTGTCAAAGGTTGTAATAAAGTTACACTTCATTCGGAATACGTTTCCGATGTCAATTGGAAGTGAGGTGCATGATAATATCGTCTAGGTAAATCAACTTTAAAGCCTTATAAATAGGGTTCGTTCCCACGGAAATCCAGTTTAGCGGTATCCAGTAATGCAGGATCCCGCAAAACTTGACTATCATTTGAACACACGTGTATTTTTGAAATTCGAATTCCCAATTCGAACGGACCGGTTTATTGCTGGACGCTGCAAACGAGTCGTTCATGTGAATGTTAATATTAACGCGTATACTTTTAAACAGAATCCTGCAAAAAACGGGATATCACCGTGGGAAAGAGCCCTAAGCCTTTTAAATTGAAAGGTGTAACTGTAGTCGATTCCTCATTCCTTATTTGAACCAGCAATCAGATAGTGATTCCAATTCTCAATAAAACGACAGATCTTGATAAAGGAACCCATAAAGAAAACGATAAACTTTATCAACGAGCACAATCCTGAGCTTAATCCTACAGTGAGCGATTCAACAGGGGATCGCCAGAATTCAATTCCAGCGGCAAAAACCGCGGTTTACGACTAGTTTCGACACGTATGCCCATGTAAAAAGGGATTTGGGAGCAAACACCCTAGGATTGTGTGTAAATATGATACGTTCCGACCTGAAGAAAAGTTGATTTTGATTTTTTATTTGTAGGGCCCCAATAATTTGGGATATACGATTGACAGGCATATAATATTAACCATTGTGCGCACGAGATTTCCAGGAACAGTAAACGGAAAAGCCGTCGGTAAATTTAGAATTTCCGCCCCGAAGGACCAGTATTAGAGTTTACTTGTTCCGAAAATTCTTCGTGTCGACAACAAACCTATACAGTGTCAGACCAAAATCCGTTACAAGAGTGAGTTGTCAGTAGCATTCATTAAATTTTCCTGCGTGCTTTCGTTCCGAAAATTAATTTGATTGAAAATCCTTTGAAGTTCGATAAAATATTAATATTCGTGGAAAAAACATGTTGGGATATGTAGATTTCCCAAATTCTGATGTTTAAAGCACAATAGACGACAAGGGTCCACGATGACACGACACGGCCTTAAATTATGGAAAAAACATAATTTGTCAGCGGTAATTTTTGCGCAGAACTTTTTCTAAAAGATAATTTCCCTTTTCATGTTGATATCTCTCAAAGGAATTTGGGGACGCAAAAAACAAAGGTTGAAGAAAAGATGAGGTTAAAAGAGCTGGTTTTATTTCAATTTGGCGAAATTCTATTTGTGTTAGTCCCCAGAGAGATCGTGATAGAGAAATAAAGACGCTGATATTCTTACATGTAAGAAACGACAAATCGCTGCTATTTTTCGTGTGTCAATCAATTTACTGAAATTAATGTTATAGCAATTTGTGTTTTGTTTTTTCCTCAAGCGTAGCCTATTTAGGGCCGTTTCCCACGGCAATCCAGTAATACAGAATCCAGCAAACTGGACTGGTGTGTTCACACAACAGTATCTCGTTTTTGCGAAACGGGTGTTTGCAAAAAAAAGAGCCCTAACATGAAATAGCTTCTTCTCGTGTGTCAATTATTGAAATTAGTGTTATTTTCCTTTAGCAATAATGTACTTGTGTTTCTTCCTCAAGCGCTTTATACGCTACAGCCGAAACTGCTAATGTACGTCTGTGACGAGGAGATAACACGGGAACCCAATTCGTGTTGTTGTTTATGCATGTTCCGAATGGGGTCACGTGTGCCGCTTTATGCTTTAATGCTGGGATTACAGAGGGGAGGATATGTCGTTTATTGTACATAACAGCACATTAGGCCCGATGTGTTGACTTTGAGGTTGTCGTTATTCTATTCGATATAGCAGTAATTTTGAACTGAAGCGTCTGTTACGCGAGCGTCATCTCTAGTCCCAAGAAGATACTAAATACATATTACATAATTNGTTCATGTCTATTTTGACTGGACTATAAATACCTTATTTATTGTGTACAAGTCTTTTGTAAAGTTTAATGTACACATGAAGTACGTTAAGACCTTTTGTATGTAGAGATGACAGCACATCAAGCTTAATACTGTAGCATCTTAGGTAAAGGCAATAAGGGCTATTATGCAATAAAATTGTAGTCTGGTATGCGCAGACGCATACGGTTGCGCGATCGTAAACTCCGAACGCTATTGCTACAATGTTATATGCTAATAAGACGAATGTATCGACATAAATACGGGAATGTATGCAGGTTCACGTGTCAAAGGTTGTAATAAAATTACACTTCATTTGGAATACGTTTCCGATGTCAATTGGAAGAATGGAGGTGCATTATAATATCGTCTAGGTAAATCAACCTTAAAGCCTTTTTAATAGAGTTCGTTCACACGGAAATCCAGTTTAGGGGTATCCAGTAATGCAGGATCCCGCAAAACTTGACTGTCGTGTGAACACACGTGTATTTTTGACATTCGAATTCCCAATTCGAACGAACCGGTTGATTGCGGGACACTGCAAACGAGACGTTTATGTGAATGTTAATATTAACGCGTATACTTTTAAACAGAATCCTGCAAAAAACGGGATATCACCGTGGGAAAGACCCCTAAGCCTTTTAAATTGAAAGGCATAAACAGTGTAACTGAAGTCGATTCCTCATTCCTTATTTGAACCAGCAATCGGATAGCGATTCCAATTCTCAATAAAACGGCAGATCTTGATAAAGGAACCCATAAAGAAAACGATAAACTTTATCAACGAGCACAATCCCGTGCTTAATCCCACAGTGAGCGATTCAACAGGGGTTCTCCAGAATTCAATTCCAGCGGCAAAACCGCGGTTTACGACTAGTTTCGACACGTATGCCCATGTAAAAAGGGATTTGGGAGTAAACACCCCAGGATTTGTGTGTAAATATGATACGTTTCGATCCGAAGAAAAGTTGATTTTGATTATTTGTATGGCCCCAATAATTTAGGACGAAATTTCCACGAACAAGGTAACACGAAAAGCCATCAGTTCATTTAGAATTTCCGCCCCGAAGGACCACTATTAGACATTACTTGTTCGGAAAAAATATTTGATTGCAAATCCTTTGAAGTTCGATAAAATATTAATATTCGTGGAAAAAACATGTTGGGATATGTAGATTTCCCAAATTCTGATGTTTAAAGCACAATAGACGACAAGGGTCCACGATGACACGACACGGCCTTAAATTATGGAAAAAACATAATTTGTCAGCGGTAATTTTTGCGCAGAACTTTTTCTAAAAGATAATTTCCCTTTTCATGTTGATATCTCTCAAAGGAATTTGGGGACGCAAAAAACAAAGGTTGAAGAAAAGATGAGGTTAAAAGAGCTGGTTTTATTTCAATTTGGCGAAATTCTATTTGTGTTAGTCCCCAGAGAGACCGTGATAGAGGAATAAAGACGCTGATATTCTTACATGTAAGAACGACAAATCCCTTCTACTTTTCGTGTTACAATCAATTTACTGAAATTAATGTTATAGCAATTTGTGTTTTGTTTCTTCCTCAAGCGTAGCCTATTTAGGGCCGTTTCCCACGGCAATGCAGTAATTCAGAATCCCGCACACTTGTGTGTTCACACAACAGTATCTCGTTTTTGCGGAACGGGTGATTCCAAAAAAAAAGAGCCCTAACATGAAATAGCTTCTTCTCGTGTGTCAAATTTATTGAAATTAGTGTTATGTATGTTCCTTAATGTGTGTAACGTGGGACGTCCACCCACAAGGTGGACCGACGACCTAATAAAGGTAGCGGGAAGGCGCTGGATGCAGGCCGCTACCAACCGTGCGATGTGGAAGTCATTGGGGGAGGCCTATGTTCAGCAGTGGACGTCCTGTGGCTGAAATGATGATGATGATGATGTTCCCTAATAATGTACTTGTGTTTCTTCCTCAAGCGCTTTATCCGCTACAGCCGAAACTGCTAATGTACGTCTGTGACGAGGAGATAACACGGGAACCCAATTCCTGTTGTTGTTTATGCATGTTCCGAATGGGGTCACGTGTGCCGCTTTATGCTTTAATGCTGGGATTACAGAGGGGAGGATATGTCGTTTATTGTACATAACAGCACATGTTAGGCCCGACATGTTGGCTTTGAGGTTGTCGTTATTCTATTTGAATTGGCAGCTATTAACTGAAGCGTCTGTTACGCGAGCGTCATCTCTAGTCCCAAGAAGATACTAAATACATATTACATAATTAGTATGTAATTGTACATTTTCAAGAAACATCAAATGTCAGGTTTTTAACACCCAAAGTGGCAAAAAAAGTTGACTGTGGACCTTATTCAAATTGTAACAAAGACGTGTCGCGAACTTTTTGGCTACTTTAGGTGTTACTATTTGACTCTGACTATACGATTCCTCGTTTTTATAAAAACTAGTGTCCACATTCATCTCACCTGTTCCTGAATGCAGAAGCACCCGCATTTGAAAAATCTGTCCGACATTTCACTCTAATTTTGAACAGTCCAATTTGCAAGATCTTTATTTAGTTGTCTGAACACAAGAGTATGTTAATATCTGTACAACTGTTAGTTTACTATTGTCTCAGTGTTGATAGCTAGTTGATCATCTTGCGAAGCTAAACATTGTGGCGTCTTATCTAGTTGCAATAGGTTTTATTTTGCAACCAAAAATACGTAGTCAGTACATAGTTATTGCTGAAAGCCAGGTGATAGCACTTCATAGATCTGTCGTGGCTATTGCCAAGACGTTGGCCAATAGGTCGTCGACTCTTGCAACTGTATACATTGAAGATGCATAGGAAATGTAGTAATAATTTATAGAGATATAGAGAGATGCCAACTAATGCGCTGAGTTCGAAACTCAGTGTCGCATTAGAAATTCACACACACAAAGAAATCAAAATATGTTATATATTTTTCCGCGAACATAGCGTGTACCCAAGGCCATGTAGGTTCTTTTAATATTAGTAATAGGCGAATTCAACAACATCAGCACGAAGTATACACCCCGCAGACTAGACTTTGTCTCTCACTAAATGTATACATCTAACTGTTAAATCTAATATTCACCATCAAAATCAAAAATATTTTATTCAGTTTTGACCAGTATTTAAGCACTTATAAATTTGGTATTTGCCTAAAAATAACTCATTTATCTATCGTCCATTACCTCAGTATTTATAATTTCAAAAGATGTCTAATTGAAAGCTTCATAAAATGAAAAATGGATTACGATGAATATTCAAATTAGGTTTTGGGATTTCTGTTTGATATTGAAAATCCTTCGTAAAAGAACAATTTATTGGCAACATTTTTTTTAACTAATTTGCCCGTTTTAATTTATAAGCATCACTCGGATAGCCTTAGAAACAACTAACATGATTATTTTCAATTTTTAATAAACCGATTTTGAGGATTGAAGCGCTTTAATACTTTAATGTGAAATGATTTCTAAGTAGTAGACCCTTTTGAGGACACTTACGCCCGTATTCACAAACGATGCTTGCTTAAGTGAAGCAGCAAATCGGACGCACAGCTTTGAATAGAGCTCTGTTATTGGTTCGTGTGTTACCTTGTGCGTCCAGTAGGCCTAAGATGCGCGCCGTGATAACTTTTATCGACGTCAAAATGTATGGGCAAAATCGATAAAATGGCGTCGTGATAACCGCTTGTCGCGCCGCGCGTCTTAGGCCTACAGGGCGCACCTTGATACCTCATAGTAAGTAATGTTTGTGAATAAGGGCGTTATACATTAACATAAAGATCACACTTCCATCTGCCACTGATGTGTGGTGGTGGTGAACCACTTACGCAACACCTAGCTAGACCTAATCGCTAATTAGGTTTGCCTAACACCGTATATCGCAAATTGCTGAGACTGAGACCGCTTCTAGGAAACGCCACGTTTGTCGGTCGAAGCGATTCCAGTAATGCTTCGAAGTGATTATTATTATTATAACTGTTGGAGAACTCGGTGATTTGCGGGATTAGCGCTTGCAATATTGCGATACGTTGCATGATGTGAATTATTGATGCTGCAGCTGCATGCTGACCCGGCGAACTTCGTAGCGACTATGAAGTTCATCAGAAATAATGTAATTGTATGGTAAAAGAATTTTTCAAATCTGTCAAATATTTCCTCTTCATAAAATATTGGTTTATCTTAATATTCTTAATATTGTGATGAATTCAACGCTTGTAATAGGTACTTTTGACTTCATAACTAGGATTGACTCAAAAAGAAATAAGATTATTAAAAGACGTTTCGAACGCCGTAAGTAGGAACAGGCGCTGGACGCAGGCCGCTACTAACCAGGCAACATGGAAAGCATTGGGGGAGGCCTATGTTCAGCAGTGGACGTCTTATAGCTTAGATGAGAATGAAGTAGAAAATCAATCTGTAGTAAACAAAAGAAGAACAACACTCAAATCAACAAAACACGGACACCTTATTTGAATTAGTACCACCCTGGTGCACACGAGGCAAACGGTTGCCTATGCCTAATCGCTCGCTTGACAAAGGTGGACAGGGTTTAGGATGGTGGTTATTAACGCTGACAGGAGACCATTCCGAACCACCCTCCCTGCGATTTACCGGGCTGAAATTAACGAATGGGTTAAGTAATTATGGTTATGACTAGGCACTGACGCAAATTAATGTAGAAGAGCCAAACTGACTCTCCTATCCTCCTATATCCTCTCCTCCTTATCCTATATCCTTTCTTGTACTTAAAAGACGTCCACAGCTCGGCAAATGCTTGTCTATAATCTCTATGAATTTCCAAAAGATTCTGCACCAGTCGTGGAGATATTTGTGAGATTTTGTAGTAATTTTTAATAGTCTACTAGACGATTATACAAGTCCACGTTTACGTGGTTTACCTTGCAATGACACTAACAACAATTCAAATCAAATATTCCTCTAATTTAACTAGGACACATTAAATAACGTTCACACACCAGCCAAAGCAAAGTTGATCCAGTTAAAAACTGTACCGCAATGAATCCAAGCCTATTTTCGATCCAGTGTTGATGAATTAAATGTCACGAGTATTAATACATGCGACACCGATTCCGTAACACATTGTTAGATGCAGATTAGTGGTCATATGTGTATGAGTTACAAATAATATATGTAAATAGTGATGTAGTATGGATACAATCAGACTATCACTGCAAGATTTGGGATAATCCTTCATCTTTAAAACTTTACCTATCACTATTCTAGGTACCATTTTATTCATGCTGAAGATTATCCAATAATCCAATATACTATTAAGTAATGAGAAAAGATCTTAGTTCACCTACTCAGGACTTAAAACCAATCTCATTTAAGGATATGCCTCATAAAACTTTTATATCTTTCTTGTTTTTGCTAGATTCATTCATGGTTAAATACGTAAGTATCTTATAAGTATAGTGACAGGGACATGGCATCAATTAACACCTACATCTAATAAAGAAGTAATGTACTTATATTTACACTAGCTACATATGCTACGTTATCTCAGGTCAGTTTTTGCACAAATTCAGATGAGCTGACGTCATTTTCGTGAGTACAAAACGCAAATAACTCAAGAGTTGAGGACGAGGATGACGAAGAACCGGTTTGTGGTTTAAACGTGAGAAGATTTTAAATATGGAGTTCCACAATCATTGACAATACAAGATGGAATGTGAGTACAAGTTTAACATTTGAAATTGTGCTTTTTTGCCTAATTGTGCTTTCTAATAATCTCTGTAGAGATCAAGTTCATTCAGCAGAAATATCTAATTAGTCAATATGCTTATTGTGCAGTGTAGACAAGCCAACTCAACACTCGTTAGATATTATCGAAAGCGAACGCAATATTCGCTCCAACATTGTCTATCGGCAGCCAATGTAAACAAACGCCCGCTTCTCTTGTAATGACACTTGTATAGAACTAGAGATGTAGTCGATAATATCGACAGTGTAAGAACATCGATAAACTAATATCAGAGCAACAAAGTAACAACTTTTAGCGACTCAACTTGTTAAAACTTGGTCGTATCTTCTTTTGTGACAGTGTTCTGAGAGATTGTCATTCGTAACTCTGTACATCATTTAATTTACTTTTGAGTATGTACAGAATGGCTGCAATAAAGATGCAGATTGTATGACTGTACAAGGAATAATAAACCTCTTTCTGGCGTAGTCGAGACGAACAACCATAAAAATGAGGTCCGATTTCTATTCCTTAACATTTTATTTAGTTTTAATATTAGATTTGATATTTCCTTCTATGATGAACCACTGTGATCATGAAAGGTTTTTCTTTCGAGATCTTTTTCATTGAGTTTTCATGTACATAAATGGTAGTTATGGTAGAGCAAGCTATATTTTGGACACTATAAGTGCTAGAAAAAGGCCTAACATATTTTTTAATACAAATATCACGCTCGTGGCAAACTGTTCTATCTATCTGATATACTATCGATAAAATCCTTCATCGACGTTATATCGACACAGCCTTATCTCGAGTGTGTCGACCGGTAACGATCGTGATTTCATCTCTACCTGCGCTGCATTTTCCAAACGAGCCTACTGGGGCCTTGGAACGACCGAATTAGGACCTACGGAGGTGGTGACGACCTTAACAACAAATATTTTAGGTAAATATTTGTGTATTTTGGATACCAATCTTTTAAATTAATAATACTACAATGTATTTACAAATCATTAAAACATTTTTTTCTAGTCATATTCTTCACATGAACAGCCCGATTAGTTTACCAACAAACCGAAGCTAGTTAATTCAAATCAGTGATGAGTAAATCGAAGAATTACGATTTCTACAAAGCCACTAAGGCCTAATAATATCATGAATAAGTAACCATTTGACTAGATAGTACAGTTTTATCTTTCTACTTGGTCTCCTTATTTTGTTAATGGTACGTGTAATCCAATTGTTTTTCTCAGCTGTCAGGTCCCGTAACGACTCGCTAAGAATAACTCCACTTGGGTGGTTAGTTTTGTTTTGTTTCTTTTATATGTTTTGATTGATTAAACATACATCACGAGTTTCACGACTCAAGTTCTGATGGATCGATGGATGGATCTACCACAGATTACCTAATAGTTGAGCAACACTTTATGCAAACATAAAATCTTCAGCTCTAGGATTATAGGAGTCATAGCTTTAAACGGTTCTTCAATTATATCGAATGACGTCTGTGGCAGACGAGGCGAAGAAGATCGGCAAGACTTGGAGCGAGATAAAACACATAGCTCAAGACCGAACGCGATGGAGGACTGTTGTGGACGCCCTCTGCCCCATCTAGGGGACATAGGACCATAAGTCAAGTAAGTCAAGTCAATTATATCGAAACTTCGTGAGCTATTTCATTAGTTCATCTTACTACATTCTTATATAAATCGTTAACAATACAACAAAAATCTTATTATTTTACCTTAATAAATGTTTTCCAGTCAATTTCAGGATAATTATCTTTATTGTTTAAAATCTGTCTTCTACAATGTAATGTAGTTAGTAATTGTCAATCTTTCATTAAATTTCGCGATCGAATCTCCGTTCAGCTTTCAATTACTTTTACCTGATCTACAGCGACACGATTACAGTGAAATGTGTGTCGAAAACATAAACATTATTGTTGCAGCTGACACCGATCCGAGTGAAACACGAGCGGACAACGCTGCAAGTGACAGCGTGTTGATCGTGGGCGGTGTATGAATCAAGTCAGAATCACGCGTCATATCTCGTTGGGGATCGTCAATTTGCGAATTGTCAACGTTTAGAGAACAGACAAAAACAGGAAGATTAAGGTTCGATTTCGTCAAGGACGGCGAACCTTTATAAACGTGCCACTTTTCTAAAAAAAAAAAACGTTTGATATAGGTAGTCAACTCCTGATGCTATCATTGCTATCAATGAGGGTTTCGAATAAGTGGCGCCAATGGCGATTGACAGTAACTAACTCTACAATGGCACTTAGTGATGAGGACAAATACGATAGCCCTTATAAACACATTATTTACTATTATTTATTTTATTGTGAATTTTTTGATTGAGCGCGTGCTAATTTATGGCACTTGTGTCAATTGTTGGTTGATGCTACTTTACGTGAATGACGTTAAGAGAGCAAATAATCATGATGACTCCATTTTCGACCACGACAGTCATGCGAACGTCAATCAAGCTGTCATTGATGGAATGCTAGAGTATTGACATATAAGCGTCGAAGAGAGTGTAAATAATAATATAGAATTCAATATGTTGACAAGTAAATAGCAGGCTTCAATATTATATCGTATATTTATTGTACACATGCACCAAGTTTAAGCTGGAAAATATTTTTTTTTATGTAACACAGGTATTTGACCGCAATCGCACCTGGTGTTAAGTAAGTTAATAAATCTAATTATGTCATAAAGTTCACAATTGAAATATTTATGCATCAATCAATATGTAGATGATGTTAACATCAGTAACATATCTACGGAGATGTAAGAACTTGACCTTAATAATCACCATAGATTGTCGAGTGATAACAGTGATAACACAACATGATAAAGGCAAATAAGATCAACCTACAAGTCATGATGATCGTCGAAAGAGTAAATAGGAAGAGAAATATTCATTATCTATTTACTTCAATTCATAGTCTTATGACAGTGACATAACTATTACGGTAGAATTGAAGTCACGCGGCATATATCGTAACAAAAACGCAGAAACCTACTCTATGGGCTATGCCAGTAGTTGAATACAGGGATTTTACAATAAAAAAGTCTAATGTGCCATCAAATGTACATACTACATATGCCTGAAAATAATAACACAGGCGCAGATGTACCAAACGTGCCTCATTTCATTCTCCCAACACACGCTACATAGTTCTGAAACTTCCCTAGTAATTAACAATGCATCGCACAGTGCACGGCAAGTTGGGACGGCTGTTCGGACCAACTTCGTAAATGGATCAAACTTTCGACGTAAACCAACGTTGGCTTTCTATTTCGGTTCAGTAAAGCCTATGGTGGTAAAGCCCGCCATACACGGACAGCTTGAGGCAGCTAGTATTGACAGCTTCAAGCTACGACTCCATAGCAAAATACACTATGTACACACATCATGGAATCGCTCGACCAGTTTTGACTGCTTCAGGCGATCAGCAGCACGGAAAGCACGCGCGCGCTTATGACTTATTGAACGGTTAATACCAACTACTCCAATTATTTTATTATATTAAGTTAACAGTTATCAATGCTTCAAGCAATTTTGACAATGACTGCAAGAGCGGTCCGTGTATGACGGGCCTAAGGACTATTTTTGTATGGACGTTTGATCCTCTATGATAGTAAGCAGTAGTTTTGTAAGCATTACTAAACAGAATTGTTTCTTTTGGGCTATTTTGGATATAATCTCCTGTGATGGTGAGATCAAAGTTTGGACTAAAATATAAATGTTTATACTATTAAAGGATCTAATGTAAAACAGTTTGTATCTGATGATATCAACTATACTCTGGTCTTTGACTAAGCTTATTATCATGAATGATTCACAAAATCTTTGCCGTGGGATGATTAATTAGCAACATAAGGTTTATCTAATAAATTCTTCTTCTAGTTGTCACGGGGCTACAATAATAATATGCATTTTATTTGTATGAGAATGATTGTGTAGCAGTCGGCGGAGTTCTGATCCCAGTGCGCTTTTTCTTTTTTCTGGAACACGAATTTTACCCAAACACTTCAAGACTTCTTCTTAGGTAGGTACAAGAACCTTCGTATACAAATATTCGTTCAGAGTGTCACCAAAATTATCTGTTAATTTATTTTGAGAGCTGTAGATTACATCGTCACATTTCATGACATATCAGTTCCGACTTCTGCGTGAGCTTTGCATTCAGAGTATTTCAGAGCTTCACAAAATAAAAGCGTTTCATTTCCCACCCACTTTACTGTAAAATGTATCGAATTAAACGTTTTATTTGTCGTGCCAATTGCGCAACTGCGTGTAATGCGACAAACGAGATCGCCGCAATGATTTATGCCAGTTCATTTAATAAGCATCGATTCAGATTGGATGTACAGTCGGCTGCATGTCAGACTATACATATTTGTTGTAACTTGTACGAGGGGTGTTATAAAAGTTATAAGAATGGAATATTTCTAGCTATCACAAAAATCTGAAAAAAATTAGACAGGTGAACTTTAATGACTTTGTTTACCAGTTTCTAGTGAAGAATTAAGGTATCTGCCCAATTTTTTTCAGATTTTTGTAATGGCTTGAAATATATACTATTTTTTGAACACCCCTCGTAAATTAGCAACTATAATTATTACAAAAAGTTAAACTTTAGTTTAGATTGACATTTAGTATGTAAATGACATTTTAAACCAGTATGGCGTTTGACAGGCTTTAAACATTAAGTTAAAGTAAGATGGTGCAACCCAGCCTTAATAAAACATTTAAAAAGCATTTTTTTTCACACATTAGTCTACTCAAAAACATGTCTANAAATCAATGTGTAGTAAACAAAAGAAGAACAACACTCAAATCAACAAAACACGGACACCTTATTTGAATTAGTACCACCCTGGTGCACACGAGGCAAACGGTTGCCTATGCCTAATCGCTCGCTTGACAAAGGTGGACAGGGTTTAGGATGGTGGTTGGAGATCATTCCGAACCACCCTCCCTGCGGTTTACCGGACAGACATATAAGCCCTCGCAGAAATTAACGAATGGGTTAAGTAATCATGAGTATGTATTACTGTTTTGTATTGACGCAAGTTTATGTAAGAGCCAAACTAACCAAAATTGGAAAAATTTCAGCTCAATCGGTTGAGGAGAACTAAAACGGTTTTAATTCAGTTGCAAGATTTGTCCCACACATACTAACAAGCGAAGTCAAAAAAGCTTGTAAAATGCAAAAGCAAGCAGTTCACAAACGTTTCCAAAATAACATTATCTACCACAACGGTATCTCTCTGAGGGTGAAGGAGTGAAATAAACGTACTTTTTAAAGACGACGAGAGTTATGTTTACGACTTTGTACGATATCGTTGCAATTATAGCAGTCTCCTGAATGAGCTTTCAGTTCCAAGTAAACCTTGTAATAAATAAACCACTATTCATTTAATCGAGCTAGGTACGCACGACAGCACATCAAGTTACTAATTTTTTGTTGCAAACTTGCCCCTATTACAACTGCACAAGAACCCACAGTGGTTACGTTGACGTGCCGTCATCTGTACATTAAAACGTTTACACACCGGCCAAAGCAAAGTTGATCCAGTTAAAAGCTGTACCGCAATGAATCCAAGCCTATTTTCGATCCAGTGTTGATGAATTAAATGTCACGAGTATTAATACTAGCGACACCGATTTCGTAACACTGTTAGTTGCAGATAAGTCTTATGTGTATGAGTTACAAATAATTATAAACAGTAACTCGTGGAACCTAAGTGGTCGCATGATACCGCAGTAACAATTGATTTGTGTTGTGTATTCGCTGATGCTTGAAGGGATAATGTAGTTTTGTACGACGCATTTACGTCGTACAAAACTACATTACGAATTTACACGAATTCTTATACAGTCCGACTTGGAAGACACTGCAAGATTTGGAATATACTTGCTTATTCCAGAAAACTTAATCTCTAAAAACTTTACCTATCACTATTCTAGGTACCATTTTGTTCATGCTGAAGATTATCCAATTCTGTAATGAGAAAAGATCTTAGTTCACCTACTCAGAACTTAAGATCAATCTCATTTAACATAAGCCTCTTAAAACTTTTATGGGTTTCTTGCTTTTGCTAGATCCATTCATGGTTAAATACGTATCTTATAAGTATAGTTACAGGGACATGGCATCAATTAACACCTACATCTAATAAAGAAGTAATGTATTTACACTAACCACGTATGCTACGTTATCTCAGGTCAGTTTTTGCACAAATTCAGACGAACTGACGTCATTTTAGTGAGTAAAAAACGCAAATAACTCAAGAGTTGAGGTTGAGGAATACGAGGAACCGGTTTGTAGTTTAAACGTGAGAAGATTCTAAATATGGAATTCCACAATCATTGACAATACAAGACGCAATGTGAGTACAAGTTTAACATTTGAAATTTTGCTTTGATTTGCCTAATTGTGCTTTCTAATAATCTCTGTAAAGATCAAGTTCATTCAGCAGAAATATATAATTAGTCAATATGCTCATTGTGCAGTGTAGACAAGCAAACTCAACGCTCGTTAGATATTATCGAAAGCGAACGCAATATCGCTCCAATATTGTCTATCGGCAGGCAATGTAAACAAACGTCCGCTTCTCTTGTAATGACACTTGTATAGAACTAGAGATGTAGTCGATAATATCGACAGTGTAAGAACATCGATAAACTAATATCAGAGCAACAAAGTAACAACTTTTAGCGACTCAACTTGTTCAAACTTGGTCGTATCTTCTTTTGTGACAGTGTTCTGAGAGATTGTCATTCGTAACTCTGTACATCCTTTAATTTACTTTTGAGTATGTACAGAATGGATGCAATAAAGATGCAGATTGTATGACTGTACAAGGAATAATAAACCTCTTTCTGACGTAGTCGAGACGAACAACCATAAAAATGAGGTCCGATTTCTATTCCTTAACATTTTATTTAGGTTTAATATTAGATTTGATATTTCCTTCTATGATGAACCACTGTGATCATCAAAGGTTTTTCTTTCGAGATCTTTTTCATTGAGTTTTCATGTACATAAATGGTAGTTATGGTAGAGCAAGCTATATTTGGGACGCTATAAGTGCTAGAAAAAGGCCTAACATATTTTTTTAATACAAATATCACGCTCGTGGCAAACTGTTCTATCTATCTGATATACTATCGATAAAATCCTTCATCAACGTTATATCGACACAGCCTTATCTCGAGTATGTCGACCGGTAACGATCGTGATTTCATCTCTACCTGCGCTGCATTTTCCAAACGAGCCTACTGGGGCCTTGGAACGGCCGAATTAGGGCCTACGGAGGTGGTGACGACCTTAACCACAAAATAATAAGTAAATATTTGTTTATTTTGTATTTGGGATACCAATCTTTTAAATTAATAATACTACAATGTATTTACAAATCATTAAAACATTTTTTTCTAGTCATATTCTTCACATGAACAGCCCGATTAGTTTACCAACAAACCGAAGCTAGTTAATTCAAATCAGTGATGAGTAAATCGAAGAATTACGATCTGTACAAAGCCACGAAGGCCTAATAATTTCATGAATAAGTAACCATTAGCCCTTTCAGCACAGAATAATACGAAAGTGCGTTCGACTTTGAAAAAATCTAGTGAATTGGTAAATCAATTTTACCGCGCCAAGACGCTTCCGATCGATCGTACGGTTCGATATATTTGCTATTTTTCATACAAAAACTTTAAATGGCGTTCAGTCGGTGCTGTGTTGAGTGACAAAGATGGACGTGTACCTGACTGCGGGAGGCGTGAAAAGTATTAATTTATTTAAATTACTTCTTTTGTGGATTTCAATGAATTTTGTGCGTATTAATTTAAATTATATCCTTAAAAAATATAATTCGCTTTAATTTTATAAAAAAATAGATGTAACCGAGTACCAGGTACTCCTAAAGTTCTACAGCACGAGCGTGCATGTCGGGACGATGTTTGAATTTTTGGTAATGGAAGTAATGGAAACCTTTCGAATCTTTTAAAGGCCTGAACATCAGATTTACTCTAGAATAAACTCAAGAATGTCTCCGAGACACATAACCACCAAATAGTACAAATCCGCTGTAGAAAATACAGCCACCAGTGACAATATCGAAAGGATACCAGGATTCTAGTACCAATAGATGAACCAAAATGATCCCTTTTATGAAAATATCTAACCCCATGTATTATTGAATAATAGCCTCGACATCTGGGATTCAAAAAATATAAATTATTACTAAAAACGAAAGCTCAAGTTCAATTTTAAGATGCTACTACCCCCAAAATTCAGGTTTTGACAGAGTTCTAGGTTAGGGCCATGAGCTATTTTTGAATTTTTTTGCAGAAATTAGTATCTAATTACGATATCATGTCTTTATGAAGAAACAGACAGACAGACAGACAGACAGACAGACAGACAGACAGACAGACAGAGTTACTTTCGCATTTATAATATTAGTTGGGAATGATTAAACATGTGTTCACGAGTTTCACGACTCAAGTTCTGATGGATTGATGGATGGATAGTATATGGATAGTAAGGACAATCTGGTCAGGTGGGTATTCTTGGATGGCTTGAACATGGAGTGCAGGTGCGGTTTTGTTCCCCAGTCGATGAAGCACCTGATGTCATGCCCTGAGTGCCCAAGCAACTGCACTCAGGAGGATTTGATGAGTGCTACTGACAACGCCACTCTTGTGGCGGAGTTTTGGGCTGACACTGTGTAGGTTTGTTGTCGACACGAAAGGAAGAAGAAGATGGATGGATCTACTACAGATTACCTAATAGTTGAGCAAGACTTTATGCAAACATAAAATCTTCAGCTTTAGGATTATAGGAGTCATAGCTTTAAACGGTTCTTCAATTATGTCGTAACTTCGTGAGCTATTTCATTAGTTAATCTCACTACATTCTTATATCAATCGTTAACAATACAAAAAAAATCTTATTATTTTACCTTAACAAATGTTTTCCAGTCAATTTCAGGATAATTATCTTTATTGTTTAAAATCTGTCTTCTACAATGTAAATGTAGTTAGTAATTGTCAATCTTTCATTAAACGCGATCGAATCTCCGTTCAGTTTTCAATTACTTTTACCTGATCTACAGCGACACGATTACAGTGAAATGTGTGTCGAAAACATAAACATTATTGTTGCAGCTGACACCGATCCGAGTGAAACACGAGCGGACAACGCTGCAAGTGACACGCGGCTAGGGTTGCCAGGTGTCCTGACATGTGACATGTTTAGCTTTTTAGGGACTTGTCCGGCCAAAAATTCTCTTGTCCGGCCGCGCCCAGCACACATGCATGAATCAGTAGAACTACCGCGAATGAAATGAAAATGATAGTTATGATAGTACTCACTTGCTATGATACTAATTGCACCCCCCAAAAAGGCGTGTCCGGTTTACCGGTCCGGCCAAATTAAGCACCGAGTCCGGCTTTTGTGTTTTTGGACCTGGCAACTCTACACGCGGCGAGTTGATCGTGGGCGGTGTATGAATCACGTCAGAATCACGCGTCATATCTCGTTGGGGATCGTCAATTTGCGAATTGTCAACGTTTAGAGAACAGACAAAAACAGGAAGATTAAGGTTCGATTTCGTCAAGGACGGCGACGGCGAACCTTTATAAACGTGCAACTTTTCTAAAAAAAAACGTTTGATATAGCCAACTCCTGATGCTATCAATGAGGGTTTCGAATAAGTGGCGCCACTGGCGATTGACAGTAACTAACTCTACAATAGCACTAAGTGATGAGGACAAATACGATAGCCCTTATAAACACATTATTTACTATTATTTATTTTATTGTGAATTTTTTGATTGAGCGCGTGCTAATTTATGGCACTTGTGTCAATTGTTGGTTGATGCTACTTTACGTGAATGACGTTAAGAGAGCAAATAATCATGATGACTCCATTTTCGACCACGACAGTCATGCGAACGTCAATCAAGCTGTCATTGATGGAATGCTAGAGTATTGACATATAAGCGTCGAAGAGAGTGTAAGTAAATAATAATATATAGAATTCAATATGTTGACAAGTAAATAGCAGGCTTCAATATTATATCGTATATTTATTGTACACATGCACCAAGTTTAAGCTGGAAAATATTTTTTTTTATGCATAACACAGGTATTTGACCGCAATCGCACCTGGTGTTAAGTAAGTTAATAAATCTAATTATGTCATAAAGTTCACAATTGAAAAATTTATGCATCAATCAATATGTAGATGATGTTAACATCAGTAACATATCTACGGAGATGTAAGAACTTGACCTTAATACATATCAGCATAGATTGTCGAATGATCACAGTGATAAGGCAACATGATAAAGGCAAATAAGATCAAACTACAACCAAGTCACGATGATCATCGAAAGAGTAAATAGGAAGAGAAATATTCATTATCTATTTACTTCAATTCATAGTCTTATGACATCGACATAACTATTACAGTATTTGAAGTCACGCGGCATATATCGTAACAAAAACACAGAAACCTACTCTATGGGCTAGCCAGTAGTTGAATACAGAGATTTTACAGTAAAAAAAGGCTAATGTGCCATCAAATGTACTATGCCTGAAAATAATAACACAGACGCAGATGTGCCAAACTGTGCCCCATTTCATTTTCCCGACACAGTACACGCTACATTAGTTCTGAAACTTTCCTAGTATTGCACGTTACAAATTAACAATGCATTGCACAGTGCACAGCAAGTTGGGACGGCTGTTCGGACCAACTTCGTAAATGGATCAAACTTTCGACGTAAACCAACGTTGGCTTTCTATTTCGGTTCAGTAAAGCCTATGGTGGTAAAGCCCGCCATACACAGACAGCTTGAGGCAGCTAGTACTGACAGCTTCAAGCTACGACTCCATAGCAAAATACACTATGTACACACATCATGGAATCGCTCGACCAGTTGTGACTGCTTCAGGCGATCAGCAGCACGGAAAGCACGCTTGCGCTTATGACTTACTGAACAGTTAATAGAATACCAACTACTCCAACAGTTTTCAATGGTAGGTTCAAGCTGTTGACAATGACTGCAAGAGCGGTCCGTGTATGACGGGCCTAAGGACTATTTTTGTATGGACGTTTGATCCTCTATGATAGTAAGCAGTAGTTTTGTAAGCATACAAAACAAAATTGTTTCTTTTGGGCTATTTTGGTTATAATCTCCTGTGATGGTGAGATCAAAGTTTGAACGAAAATATAAATGTTTATACTATTAAAGGATCTAATGTAAGACAGCTTCTTTTCTCAACAGTTTGTATCTGATTATATCAACTGTACTGTGGTCTTTGACTAAGCTCATTATCATGAATGATTCACAAAATCCTTGCCGTGGGATGATTAATTAGCAACATAAGGTTTATCTAATAAATTCTACTTCTAGTTGTCACTAAGTGGATAATATGCATTTTCTTTGTATGAAAATGATTGTGTAGCAGTCGGCGGAGTTCTGATCCCAGTGCGCTTTTTCTTTTTTCTGGAACACGAATTTTACCCAAACACTTCAAGACTTCTTCTTAGGTAGGTACAAGAACCTTCGTATACAAATATTTTGTTTTAAAGTGTTACTAAATTAGCTGTTAATAATTATTTTGAGAGCTGTAGATCACATCGTCACATTTCATGACATATCAGTTCCGACTCCTGCATGAGCTTTGCATTGTATTTCAGAGCTTCACAAAACAAAACCGTTTCATTTCCCACTCACTTTACCGTAAAATTTATCGAATTAAACGTTTTATTTATCGTCCCAATTGCGCAACTGCGTGTAATGCGACAAACGAGATCGCCCGCAATGATTTATGCCAGTTCATTTATAAGCATCGATTCAGATTGGATGTACAGTCGGCTGCATGTCAAACAAAAATTTTTTGTTGCAAAATATCAACTACTACAACAACATCATTTTGGTAACGACTTGGTATTGACAACCATGATTTCGCCAATGTCACGTAAACAGCTTTGACAGAGTAACAGGGTTTACAAAAAACAAAAATATTTGCGTTTATAATATTAAGCAAAATCATTTGTGTGAGTACCTAAAATTTACAAAAAGTTACATTCTAGTTTATTTTATTTTATTTTATTTTTCTTTATTCAGAAAACCACAGCTCTTTATAATAATAATACAAACAGGTATTTTTGTTCTTACAGCCAAAAATGGATTCTATATATTATTACAATCTCGTAAAAAATAGTTAAATTGAATTTAGTACGTAAATGACATTTTAAACCAGTATGAACTTTGACATACTTTAAACATTAAGTTAAAGTAAGATGGTGCAACACAGCCTTAATAAAACATTTAAAAAGCATTTTTTTTTCACACATTAGTCCACTCAAAAACATGTCTATTTCGCGTTAGGTCCAATTCGCATGTAGTCCACTTAGCACGTTAATAAAACATGCAAGTTATTAATTGTAATTATCACATGCACCTCCACTTACTGTCAGTTGAGCGGTAATTGGAAATCATTGATTGTTTTGAAAAAACAACGATTACCTACCGAGTTAGTGATACATAACAAAAATACTTTTCTATGAAAGAAACATAGAAAAAACAAATACACTTCAAACCTAGCTCTAAAATAGATTGATTTGACAGATGACAGTGACATGTCAGTCTTTTTTTAATTTTTTTTAGCAGCTGACTGTACGTACGTCAGGCAACTGCATAAATCCGGGCCATTCATGCCGCGGAATCAGTTGTACGGATGAAATATTTATTTCCGCTCGGAACGATTTGCCGACCATGTTAATAGCAGTTTTGTGTCATGTTTCTGTAATCAACTCGATATGGAAACGCTTTGCATTGTGTACTATCCCGACATACTTTTTGATATTGACACAGTATATTTATGATACCGTTGTTTAAATATAAATGTTTATTTATTAATTAATTTTTAATTTGACAGTAACAGAACGAACTGGTTGATTATTGTAGTGAAGTTAAGGATATATTTAGCTAACTACGAGAGGCTAAACGGACTATTAGTAATTAATTTGTTCTAAAAATATTAAACGAGTATACGGGACTATTCCCACCTCTCGTTCCCACCGCTCCCACCACCACAACTACCTACTGTGTAGCCAGGATCTACAGCTTGACCGCCAGTAAAAATCCAACCAGAAGATAAATGAACCAAACACATTCTGGTAAATTCAGATACAACAGCCAAGATAATTATGAAGAGTAGAAGCATATACTCTCACTCACTACCCATCACACACACAAACTCATTAATATTAAAGATATTTAACAATAACCGTTTCAAGTTTTTAATTTGTTACAATATCTTCATCATTACAACCGCTCAACTATTATAAACTTGAAGGTAATTAATCTATAAATACCAGGAAAAGATTTCTTGCCCGATTAATATAATATATCAATGAAAACACTAGTTTGTCACTGAAACAAAACAAAATATCTTTTTATTTTCATTTCGCTTCTTCATTGGCTTTCCATTTTACATCTTACATTCACGTTTCAAGATTAATAATGCATTCGGCATTATTTCTAATGAAAAAATAATAAAATAAATGGGTCAGTGGGGAAAATACGTTAATTAAATTATATCATACACAAGATAACAAGTAAGTAAGTGTAGCAAGTGTAATAAACTTAATAAGCGCTTAACTGACAGTAACATTGTTATTTTGACATTATTTCCCATACAGAAACTGTCAATTTGGCAAACTTTTTGACCAAATGAAAATATTATCTCGCATTCTCGATTGAAAAAATAACCCTAAAATAAATGTAGCCATTTAAATAATTAAAAGTCCAATTCTGAAATTGTGAGACCTGGAGCGAGATCAAACGCGAAGCTCAAGACCGAACGCGATGGAGGACTGTTGTGGACGCCCTCTGCCCCATATAGGGGACATAGGACCTTAAGTCAAGTCTAATTCTGAAATTCTAACAGAACTATCCAAATAGGATAGGTGATCATGGAAAATGTAGTTACCTCTATCTCACATTTGATCAACTCATATACTTACTACAGTAAATAAAAGCATAGCATCATAAAAGGCGCACAAAATACACAAGTCCTATACAGACTATTGATATCAAGCTGAATAGTACCCATGTTACGTCTATTCGAAATTGGCTAGGTGTATCAATAAGCTAGGGTTGTGTCTGCCTAACAAAAGTATATGAGGTCAAGTTGAATTTGTGTTCGTTTGAAAGCATTTTGAAGTCTAGTCAACTGAGTTTTGGTTATTTTTCGCAAAAGAGCTGCAGAATTTGCAACGCAATAGTTTTGATGTTGGATTTTCTATTAAGTACATACAACGTCGTTTCTTGTGAAAAACTTATTTGCGATGATTTTCGTCTTTGTTTTAGATAAAAAAAAAAATAAACTCTCGTAATCTTATTAACTAAGATACAAACTTGATATAAGTATTTCAGTTTGCAAATTAATAAATAGTCTTCTATTCGAAAGATGAATTTAATACGAAAAGTTCATAAGTACTTGGTTAGAAGATGAGTACGCTCAAGTAAACAATCATATATCAGAAATCGGGCTTATTATATCTTTTAATTCACATTTCTAAGCAAAAAAAAATATCCACCCTCAAAATAGTTGCCAACCTTATACCGAAGTGTCAAAAGGCACCGTCGTCAATGCATTGAAGGCTGATAGTAATTTCCTTTCCACGTAAACTGATAATACTGATATACTCTTCAGACTCGAGAATGTCAGGCTTTTACTGAATTGTTACTGATATTAATGGAGTGTTGTGACGCATCCGCCACTTCGACTGAAGCTTTTGAGAGAGCTTTCAGGTATCACAGGGTCTTACACGAACACATGTCACTCAGAAACGTCAGAGTTACGATAAGGCGATAGGTTTTTATAGTTTTCGAAAAGGGTGGTTTTCTGCTGCACAAATACAAAAACATTCCTTTAACTAAGAGATCGTAATAGAAATAGCAATCGAATATTTAGGGGTACTTTTTTGAGATTTCGATTGGTGGGTCCTGTAGGAAAAGAAAAGTAGTTTTACTTAGTTATAGTTTCATCTAGTGTGAACTTTTTATGTCATCTTGTACATTTCATAAGGTATATGCGTTAAATATTTACAAATGACAGCAAATCAATGTGAACATAGTAGGACCTTATTTACTATAAATAATAGGTGTGATTCTGTAACAAAAATATTCAGTCTTCTGCCTGTACATTACAATACTTCAAGATACGTTCGCGTAGCGATGATTTTATCAAGGCAAGCGAGATATCTTTTATTTTATTTAACGAACAGCAGCATAACGTCGAGATTGGTATCGACCATCTGGAGCTGGCGTACTCCGAGGACTTTATCTTAATTTCGTTTTGCATAAATTAAAAATCTTTTACCAAGAAAATACTTATTTAAAATTTAGGTATTTCATCATCGTCAAAGGATCTGTTATTTAAAAGAGTTAATTATAATGCTTTGAACCTGTGATGTTTTATACAACGGTAATTCGCTGGGTTTAAAAATATTTAAATACATACGTAAGAGACAAAACAGAAACCGAATTAACATATTGGTCTAGTTTTAAACCTAATCTAATAAACTTAATCTTTATGAATAATACTAGAATAAATTACTGACATAATGCCTCATACGGATAGTGTTTTAACTTTTATTTTAGTACCTAATTAGCCCCATAGAAACACATTGTTACATGTTAAACAAACCTCCATCAACTTTAACAACTTGTCATAAAACTATCCAATGCGACTCCAGTTATAAACATGTTAATGAGACCTCTAGCATACGTATACACATAATTTGCAATCAATATTGAATATAAACAAGTAAACATGGAAACTTCCTCTCACATATATTATAGTATATTAAATACACGGACAGAGATCAATCAATCCACGCAATCAAGTCTCGTGATGCTCAATAGATTAAATTAATTCAGAGAAGAAAAACGATTTTAATTACACTTACAAGACAATCGTATAATTTATAGTATCCAGTGTCGCAGTGAAAGCATGAAGAAACTTATATTCGAACTCAATATTTTGACGAGTACTATATTTGAGAAGAAAACAAAATTTTTGCTTTATGGTCAAATCTACACCACCAGAGCCTCACTAAAGCTTCATTTAACAAATAAGTTTGTTAATCTGCTGAAATTCATAAAATCAGCGTCAAATAGTTCGTCAAGCAAAGTGGCCAAAAAGTTGAGAACACCACCTTATTCCAATGAGGGCTATCGTTTTAGCGCTCACCAGTTAGCGCCACTGTAGAGTAAGGTCCTGTCACTTGCTAGTAGCGAAGACAGTGGCACCAACTGGTGAGCACTAAAGTGGTAGGAGGACTATCGCATTTGCACTCATCAAGATGGCGCCACTGTAGAGTAAGGTCCTGTCAATCGCCAGGGGTGCCAACTGTTAAGTATAAAAACGATAGCCCTCATTGTAACAAAAACGTGTTGCGAACTTTTTGGCTACTTTGGGTGTCACGAACTCTTTGACGCTAACTGTACCATTATTTAACTACCTGCAATATTTTAGCAGAATGATGTAATCAACTTTTGTCAAGATGCAACAAAGCAAAATTTGTACAATGTTTACTTAGGCCCGTCTTACGAAATTACATTTGAAACTGGATCCAATTCCAAGTCTAGATTCAGGAGTGGTCAAGTTTGAATTAGATCACCAGTTGCACAGGTTTGAATGTTTCTTGAGTGCAGTTTCAAAAGTATGCCCATATTTATATTAGTCTTGCAAAATACATAACTCTTGTGTAGATGCACCAAAACAACCATTCAAGAGTGGTTCAATAATAAGATCTCTATCATAGGTTTGAATCTTCCTTGAGTACAGTTTCAAAATACGGTCCGTATTTTTATCATCTTGCAAAACTCCAGTGTGGATGCACCAATGCATGCAATCACAAGTGGTCCTTACAATTCACTAAGGAAGTGCCTCCATTCGGATCGTTTGTGGACACCCGCGTCAGAATGTGATTGACCTATCTCCCATTGTGATGTCTTTTGTTAAGTCCTATCTGAATATTTGCCGTTGTTGCAATCTGCATATAAATCAAATCAAATCGTTTATTTATGCAAGTAGGCTCCCAAAGAGCAATTTTACACGTCTCGACTGGGACATCAATATGGGCCAGTGCTGAGAAGAAGCAGCGCAAGAAACTCAGTCACTATTGTCAGCCTATGCACCACGTGTCCAACGACGTGTACTTAGCTCCCTTTGGTTCAATAAAAGTTGTATTCAAACTTCAGATGTATTTAGTGCACGCTCAATTGAATATTTAAACTTTAGAGAGTTTGTACATGTCAAACATCAACCAATTAACTGTAGTAAAAGTATGCTGATCTTTTATTTAGTTCACTTGAATTTTACAACTTCAGTATTAGGTATACAACTTGAGATAGATACAAAGTCTTCATCAACAAAACCTTGCAGGCACCGCCTATACATGCCGACAATAATTTGTGCCATATTTTATACTCACGTCACTTTCGCATCTAAATTGTCCCATTCTCCTTTAGGCAACATTAATGGAGTTTTCGCAGACAACTTACAAACAGCTGTGATTTAATATACGGCAAATTTAAATGGCTCTCTCCTTAATAAACAACCTCTCAGCATTACAAGAGTAACAGGGTTCACCTTGAATCGATTCTGGGCACAGTAAATTGCGTTTCGACCTGGAATGGGGTCTGCGATGGGAGATTTATGAGGACTCGCGGAAATAGCTGACAATTTGACATATTAGTGACAAAACAAATGGTCCTTTGCGTATCTAAGAAATACATCACACTGACATCATTCATTGACATGAGCAATCCCTCGTGATGTTGGCAGCGGGTATTTTCTAGTTATGAAATGGAACCATGATATGGTTCGCCAAATTATGAAGTGATTTCTAAGTCTACAGCGTATTCATATTATATCAACATAGTTTGCTACACTGCTACACAACTATTAGTGGGTAGATCTATCCAAAGCGTGCAATTTTCAGAGGCTTTGAAAATGTTGCCGCTATAACAAAAAAAAAATATGGCAAAGGGAATTCTATCTTTCTTGGCGGGTTTGTTCTCTCTTTAGAGTTTACTTCGTTTACGGATGCGACTCGCACTTACTGGTTGTTGAATGTTGTTGTTGTTGTATCTTGAACGTACGTCATACCATAATAATATGTCATTCACAACTACCTATACCAAAGACGTAGTATATTCTGCGAGCAGTTTAGGTCTAGACCAATTTGCCAGAGTTAGCAGACGGAGCGACCGTGGGCGTTAGCTGAGCGGCGAGCGCGAACGATGCTACTCGTCGATCAAATTGGCGATTTCCTAATTAAGCACTTGAAGTACAAATTGACAGACCCATTCGTTCAACTGGACCATTCGGGAACTCGGCATTGCTCGAAAATTTAACTATGACGAGACTTTTCAACGCAAGGGAATTCAACGGAGCGAAAAAGCTCTCGTACACCCCAGTACCAGATTAACCCATAGATAGGATTCGATTTGGATGATTTATGCCCGTTTTCACCATCAATCCCTAATTTTTAAGTGACCCCTATGGTAACACTTAACAGGAACTTTGTTTTCATAGGAGTCACTAATAAATTAGGCATTGATGGTGAAAACGGGCATTAGGCTGAATTGCATCATCTTACTTTAGCAAACGTCTCCTTAATCTTCTATGAATCTTCTATGAATACGATAGTAAATATTATCTTTAACTATATTTTTTGTTGCGGACCAAGCTTTAGCTTAACTAAACTCTACCCAAACAAATTATATCACAATAACTCAATTCAAACCCCGAGTCTATAAATACGCGCGCGTCATAGTCCCCATAGCGCACCGTTCCGTCAGGTCATCTCGACATGCGTGCGCGCATCACATACTAAGTAACCGGCCATCCGTTTACGGCGCGCGCCGCAACCGGGCATGAACTATGGACGTGTGTTATGTGTCCTGATTAGCTAGGCAGGCTTGGGCTATAGAAAATGAATGCTTAAGAATTGAAAAGATAGGATTGATAGAGACGGGTAGGAAACCACATGCTATGGTTACATGGTTAGGTATACATGCTAAACAGCTGGCAATCCGTTTACAGCGCGCGGGTATGAACTATTAACGTGCTGTTTTGTCCTGAATCCTGATCAAATATAGAAAATAGAAGGCTTGGAATATAGAAAATAGAAGCAATAGGGTATGGACACCACCGTCAATATACCTTCTTTTTATGAGCTGTCAAAAAGCGACTAGATTCGAGCGATCCCTCCATAGATTTTGTATAGCACGTGGTTCTTGCACTCAATGGTTTGTTAGTACAGACAAGGTTTTTATTTAAAAGTCGCTGTTTTATGACTGTGCCCGTGATTTCGTACGTACCTACACATTTTCAGAAATTATCCACTTTTTTGCACAATTTATTAATTTTTCTTATAAAAAATCTTCTACTAAAAGTGTGTTAAGAATATGGGAACTGTATGGGATATGTGATTTGGACTCTACTAATGCTGCCAGACATTTTACGGAATGACTAAATGTCAATTAGATGACCAAGCCATGAGCCTAGATGAGACTATCTTCTAAATAAAACTTGAAACATATTTTCACATCAACTCTGTTGCACTATTTGTATCAAATATGAAAGAAGCGCGTTAAAATTGTGAAACAGCCAGCACTGAAAACGTTGCCCCACAACTGTCAGATACTGTCATAACGTGGAAGCGGGAAACACCGCTACAATGAAAATCACTGTCGTTTCTGCGATGAAGCCGCAAATGTACGCTAAGAAAATCTATATTTACTATTATTATAAAGGTGAAGAGTTTGTTTGCACACGGTAATCTCAGGAAATACTGGTTTAGTTTGAAAAAATATGTTTGTATTGTTTAGTCCATTTATCGAGAAAGGCTTTATTTAAGGCAATATCAAGCCGCTACCAATAGAAGTAGAGCATTAATGAAAAATGTTGCAAAAACGGGGGAAAATATTCAAAATACTTTCTCGTGTACGACGAAGTCGCGGGCACAGCTAGTCAAATATAAAATCGGTCCCACGAAAAACCATGGTGAAATTAACTATAGGTTCGATTTCGATTTTGAGATAATTTTCCAAAATCGCGACGGTTGATGGATGACCAAAGTTGCCGGAGTAACTTTGCCGATATCGTTCTTTATCAAGATTCAGTAAACTCTTACTTCTTTGCTCAGTTTTTTTTAATTTCGAAATCATAAGAATCAGCTATGTGTATAGCTAAAAGTACCGCCTCAAGAGCGATTTTCATAACACTTCAATACATCATTCGATATTTTTTTTAAAATCGTTGATTGATGAATTACAACCTTAAGTCGACAGCAATTTTTTCCACCACACACTACCTACTAAAAGACGTTTTTCTGTCTTGTCGAGTTTGTGTAATAAAGCCTTAGGCTGAGTTGTACCACCTAATATTGACTGTAGCTATAACGTTAACCGGTGTTTTTTGTATGGATTTTTACAGATTTTTGACGTTTGTCAAAGTTAAAGTAAGATGGTGCAACCCAGCCTTAGAAATTTCATGTCATTCAGGTAGAGTGACTAACATTTTCTTTTAATTTACCGATATCAAAAAAGGAGGAAGTCCTCAATTCGACTGTATTTAAAATATTATCTTAAAACACATTTGTTGGAAGTCACACAATACTCCTCGTGGTGGCATACCTTCAAGTTATTTGATCTAAAGATATGAAACAGTATACCTAAACGTTTCTGTATAACATTCATCTAAATACATATATACAAATAGCTCTTGTACCGAATGTATCTGAACATTAAACAATAGTTCACGATAAGATACGAAGCGAAATTATTTGGCTTCGTATTATTTGCCACTGAAAAGAAAATATACTACGTTTCATATATTTGAGTTGATGTTTCTCGAGATTGTTTGACAAAGTTTCATATTAAATTGAATCAAATTCCGTTTTAACGATGAAATGGAATTGCGAAGTCCGAAATCAGAATATTTAGAACCCCTTTTACGAACTTTTGAAACAAGGAAGTCGTTTTAAAGTTTTTAACTGTAGCATTATTCCGAGAACAATGGAACTCGTACCCGATCCTAATTTTAAAGATTAATTAATTAACATAATATTAATAGACTAGCGGCCGCCCGCGACTTCGTACGCGTGGAACCCGTTTTACCCCCTTCATCTATCTTACGCGGTTTAGATTTTTTCATACTAATGTTTTTTCCCGCTAACTCCCGTTCCCGTTGGAATTTCGCAATATCCTGTTGTAACTAAGCTTTAAGTTTACTAAGGTACCTGCATGCCAAATTTCAAGCGTCTATCTTAAGTGGCTTAGATTTTTTCATACAAATGTTTTTTCCCGCTAACTCCCGTTCCCGTAGGAATTTTGCAATATCCTGTTATAACTGAGCTTTAAGTTTACTAAGGTACCTGCTTGCTAAATTTCAAGCGTCTAACTTAAACGGTTTAGATTTTTCATACAAAAGGATTTTCCCTCTTGTTCCCGTTTCCGTGAGAATTTCGGGAATTCCTTGTTGTAACTAAGCTCTAAGTTTAATAAGGTACCTACATGCCAAATTTCAAGCGTCTAACTTAAGCGGTTTAGATTTTTCATACAAAAGGATTTTCCCGCTAATGCCCGTTCCCGTGGGAATTCCTAAGTATCCTATAACCTGCCCAGGAGTAGGAAGAATAATTGTACCAAGTTTTGTTAAAATCTGTCAAGTAGTTTTTGTTTCTATAAGGAACATACAGACAGACAGACAGACAGACAGACAGACAGACAGACAGACAGACAGACAGACAAAAATTTTACTGATTGCATTTTTGGCATCAGTATCGATCACTAATCACCCCCTGATAGTTATTTTGAAAATATATTTCATGTACAGAATTGACCTCTCTACAGATTTATTATAAGTATAGATAATGTCGGATATAAGCGTCCATAATCGTATGATAATTCATTTATGAATAGTGAATACTTTGTGTAGTAGGTTGTTAGGTATTTAACTACGTAATTCATATAACATACCGGTCCGACCATACAACATGAGTATAAACAAAACAATACAAACCCACGTAATCATACACTGAACACAAAGAGTATGTGAGATCTGGTAAGATCCGTCAGATCGCACCCTCTGAATACAATCTCTTCCAAGACTGATAGAGGACACTGCACTGATAGTAACGCTTGTTACACACTGAAAGCACATGCACAATATCGTATACGATAAATCCACGTGTTACAGATTCGAGTGTCGAATATGCGACGGGCGTGCGTCGCCGCGGCGTGTCGGATCGCGACTGCCGTGCTCTCTCCTCTCCCGCGTCGGCGATTCGGCATTGCACGTAATCCTGAGTCCACGCCCTAATGTTTTGATCCTGTATATGCCTACAACACATCGAACGGTGGCAAACATGATATTAAACGATTAGATATCGTTCAACGACCAAGGTGGGCACTTGTTACGCTGAATCTTTCAACGTGTATAGTTGAATGGACAGCAACTTGATCTATTTTATAACGCGTAGTTTTTTATAACTTAAGTACAAAAAAACATTTATGTACCTGTCTTTCTACTTATGTATCAATTTCGCAACTATGTATAATATATGAATACTGCTAGAATGTCAGGCAATCTCAGGGATTATCTCAACTATTTATGCCACCCCATTTGCCCTAAACAAACAGTCATCATCAAAATTAAACCTTTGTATATGCCCTTGATTAGCATCACAAAGTTGCAGTAACTAAAGCGGGATTAATGAATAGTGAACCTTTTGAAAAGCCACTTATCTCTATCCGATAGATAGCATCTGACTCAATCTCCATGGAGCGGTCGCTTTCAACACCCATCTGACTGCTGTGGGGCTTCTCCGAAACGCTGTTTACGTAGTTTCGGGTCTATCTGTCAACGTCGCTCATGCTGGCATCTCGCTTAGCGTGACAACATTCGGAACTTCGGATAACCGGAGTAACCCCAATGGTTATAAACCTGTACGCTAAACGGCATATCGATTGACCGAGTACATTTACGATCGATTAAAAGCGAGAGTATGAGGAAGCCATTCGAACTGTAATCGCGTTGATATGCACATAAATTCGCAAGATGCGGACAATGGCGTGGAGCGAATCGCTTCACACCTAGCCGAGCGTGTAAAGCCGAACGGATCGTCATAATCGACTTGAATCGTGTTCAAGTTGGAAAGATAGTTATCGATGTTGGTGAAACGATATCAATCAAGGGGCTGAAATCAACATTTCATAGTTGGTGTTATGAAAAATTCATAATTTTGCATTGTCAGAAATAAGTATTTCAGAGCAGTAAAATTTCGTGGTTACATTTTTTAAATCGATTTTCAGGTGATAGACAAGCCTCCGCTACAGCTACTCCTACAGAAACTAGTTTTGGGTCTATCAGTCACCGTTGCTCATGCTGCTTTGGCTCTTGGCTTGAGAGGGATGGCAACATTCGAAACTTCGGATAACGTTTTTCGGAGTAACCTGCAGGCTCGTCTGACCTACCTATATCTTCGCGTAAAGAGAGGCTGGTTACGTATAATGTATACTATGTAATATGTAATGAACCTATGTTATAAATCCGTGTTACATATTCACATTAGTACCTATCTCAGTCTCAATTAAACCGAAACTACTTGTCCCGTTAGGACAACATTTTGAAAAGCGTAAGTACCTAGAGCGTAAAGAATCATTTACTTCAATAAAACACTTCTTGATACCTTTTGGTCATCAAATATGTTGTGACCTTTCATTTAGTCGTGTTGCCGTTGGATTTTAGGACAAATCACAAATGTAATCTTTGAACTATTTTTATCTAACAACTGACCACTCACATTTGGACTCAGGTTATTTGAACCCTTACCATTTTCGTAGCGAAAAAAAGAGCACCTAAAATAACTTTTGTTTTTCCTTTAACTAGGAGCACAGAATAAGTAATAGTACAGGTACAGAAGGATTACTCCGCAAGACGATATAAATAAATGCGAGTCTTGCTACGACGCGATACAGTGGAATTCAGCTCGCACAGCACTAAGTACCTACAATTTTATTCACCTACAAGTTTTGTCTCTTTCTATCGCGTGCCTCTGAACTCTTCTTACGCTGTTAGGGTTGCTGTCTAGTAGTGTCTAGTAAAAAAATAATTAATCTACTTATTTGTAATGAGGTACGTATGTAGGTAAGTACGCATTGATTATGGAAAACCTTGGGAGAGGCCTTTGTCCAGCAGTGGACGTCATTTTTGGCTGAAACGAACGAACGCATTCTGAGCAGTAGTCATGGTAGGTTAGGTTCCTATACTATCCTAAGAATTATTGATTACCTACATGGCCAACATACCTTTCAGCATCTTTGGGAAGCGAAAAAAAAGATGAATCCGGTAGATTTCTTTTCGAATTTAAACACCCGAACGCCGCACAATAATATGTCTTTCTCTTTATGTCCATTTTTAAATAATACTACGATCATAGAATTAGGTACTACAACGCACGCCAGCGTCCTGACGGGCGCGCGCGTGACACTCGACTGATATAATACCCGCCGGCGGGGCGCTTCGCTGTAGGTAATTATCGGATGTACCGCGCGGAGTGAGCCAGGCCTGCTAGGAGGAAAGATTTTTTTTTATTTAGTCCAAAACTCTCATAACTGTCAATATTTTATGCGGTATGCAAGAGGACCTAATCAATTTAAATCGATATTATCTCAAGACAATGATAAATCGATGTTTTCGAATCTCGCGCATTCCTTTACATTGTAAAGGAATCGTAATCATTCATTCATCATACAGTATTCATTCGTAACGATATATGCCAGGGTACACACGATCAAAGTGTGCCAGGGTACACCTGCGCCCGATACAAACGATTGTGGGATGTAGGCCTTGAGTGCAACTAACCCAATTCGGATGTTAGGAGAAATTGCGGTATTGTTTTGGTGCGTTGGAATTTCGGTTGCGTTTCACTGCAACCGCAATTTGGTATAATAAAGACTGGTAAGATTGTCCATAAGATATTTTGTGTCATATTAGTCACTTGTGACGTAAATATGTTTACATTAACTATTATTATTTTTTTCGATCTAGTTTTCAAATTATTACATAAGTACCGATAATTTTACGACGACATCGTAAAGGTAGCAGGGAAGCGCTGGACGCAGGCCGCTACCAATCGATCAACATGGAAAGCATTGGGGGAGGCCTATGTTCAGCAGTGGACGTCCTATGGCTGAAATGATGATGATGATGATGATGATGATGATGATAAATTTTAAAAACATCCGTATTTTCCGAGATTTGCATGAATAAACACAACTCAATTGTGAACTTTAATTAAAATGCTTGCAGATTTGCAAAACAAATTTTTATAAATAAAATTAGTGCACATAACATAATTGTTGCAATTTATTTTCACTTTACTAAATCAGGAAAAAAATATATTACGAGTACAATACGCAAGCAAATATGATGTTTCCTTAAACATAACACGAATTCATATAATCAACGCACTAAGACATTATTAACACGCGTGTATTCTAGGGATGTCATTTTGAATGAATTAATCGATAATGTTGTGCTCGAAAATTGACATTTGATTGATGTAAATATGCATTGGCTAGGCAGTAGGCACATCGTAACTCTTGATTTAATGATTTCGAACTCCTACAATATTCTTCTGATCAAATTCGATGCGGGTTCCAATAAAGTAATAAGCTATCCCTCGAAACTTCTCAACCTTCACTGGAAGGGTTTCATTGAAGACCAAACTGTAGATCCTGGCTATTTGGAATGGTGGAAAAGAGGTGAGATTTCGTGGAAAGAGATTGAGGATCAATCGTTGATCCTTTACTGCATTAAAACCTAAAATAAAAAGAATCGTGCAAAGACGATAAAAATATCGATAAGTTTCAAATAAAGAGAATGGTCATCCATAACGACGTGCGCCAGCGCGACAAAAGGTCTCGGTTCTCGAAATGATTAAATTACGATAATTTGCTATAACTGCACGACATTGACGACATGCGAACCGATAGTTAACTGGTACAAACAGCGTTAAATTGGCAAAAAACTAACTTGAAACAGTCCATTGGACCATACTGTAGTAAACTATCAGTTGAAGTTGAAAAAATATTCTTATTTCTTATCACAATTATTTTACTTATCTTGTACTCAACGAATTCAACAACATTATGTTTCGTTCGGGACTCGGGACATGTTACTGATCGTGTGATCAGAATTCAACAACATTATGTTTCGTTCGGGACTCGGGACATGTTACTGATCGGTAATGAGAAAGAAAGAAAGAAAGAAAGTATTTATTCGATGCTAGTACAAAATAAAATAACAAATAGATAGAAGATAGAAGTGTTTCTTTCTCATTTCAATTGATAAGTAGAAAAAAGCTTTGCTTTAATCACACTTTGTTTAATACGCGCTAAAGTAAATATTACTGTGTACCTAATTTAATCTCCACAGATGTCCAAATGTTTCGTAATGAGGGTTTTCGAGTATGAAAAATCCCCCAGATGGCAATACGTAGACGCGAGGTCCAAATGCTGCATGATTGGTTATTTTTGACATGACATTGACAGATATGTCAAAATCCACCAATCACGCAGCAGTCAGACGGTCTGACTGCTGCGTGATTGGTGGATTTTGACGTGGATGTGGGGTCTGACTCAGACCCCACATCCACGTCCCGCCATCTAGCGGATCTTTCATACGCGAAAACCCTCATTCGTGATACATTCGCATTACTATCATTAGAAAGAAATGGTCATCAGTCCAAAAAGGTTCTATGTTACTGTTTAAGGGCTAGTAACTCGCACTTTGACCCCCATAACATAACAAGACACATAACAAGTCCAATATCCGAATTGACAAGGATCACAACCAGCCCTCGGACGTTGGGGATTTCGCCCTTCTAACTGTCAAAGATAATGGTTCCCTTAATGTAACGAAACAGTTTTGTGTCCTTAAGTTAATGTTGCGCATTTCTGGATTGGAAAAACATGTGCACGTATACGTACTTGATTGACTAATATTATAAAGCTGATGAGTTTGTTTGGTTGAACGCTAATGTAAGGAACTACTTACTGGTCCGATTCGAAATTCTTTTTGTGTTATATAGCCTCTTATTGCAGAAGGAAAAAATATTCATACTGTTTTTCACGCGTACGCGAACAGCTAGTACTAACATAATTTAGATATAGGTAAATAGGTACATTGGAATAACCGTACAGTTACACTCAGGATGGATTTCGTTAAAGGAATAAACTTGACATGAAATTGATGCTGGAAAGATTACCTAAACAAAAGATAATTAACAAGCAAAACACGCTGATGTAAAACAATCCGTTCCTTTCTTCCTTTCAAAGACTCCTGCTTTGTATCGGACGGGATCAGACAATCGATCATTCCGTCATCAACGTGAATGACCACATCGTTAGGATACTCCCAGGCTGAGCGGATGAGGAGTCGGCAGTGCGAGCGCGGTTCAATTACCACCCCCCGGGCCTAGCCGGTTCGATGCCCCGGCTGAACCTTTTTATTGGTCATTGCCATCGATATATTCGCGATCCAACACTTGCTCTGTTTAACGGAAATGTACTGCATGTGTACTAATCTTTAGTGCGACTTTGACATTCTACACTGACAAGTAAGATATATAAAAAAAAAGTAAGCGATTAAACGCTGCATGATTTAAATTTACTGAGACGACAGAACTAATGCAGCAGCTGCAGTTATCATTAGTTTTAATTCTTTCCAAAATGGAGCAAGAATTTTGCTTACGACAGCTTTTCTATCCTTTACAACTCTATGGTCATTGCCTTTCGCCAAGAAGGCATACGGATCGTTTTAACTATTTGCTGAGCCAAATTGCTTTTGTAAGCAATTAGTAGGTCAGATTAAAAAGGTTACCGGGAAGTAGTAGAGGGTAAGGTTTATTTTCAGAAAGAAATGTGAGCGAAGAATCCTCTAACGCCGTTAAGAGGGTAGATTTATTGCAAGGAGGCGTGGTTAATCCCGAGGAAATATGGACGGAGGGATGTTTGTTTACTCGTAAATATCTACACATCCTTCAAACAGGTATTTGTTTAGTCACTCCGAGAATCCAGTTGGGGAGAAACCATTCCTGCATATCATGCGTGACATAGTTTTTCTAGTAAAAGGTCACATATGGTGTAAACAATCCCTTAGATTCTCCACTCCAATTTGGTTCTTCATACACGAGTACCTAGTACCTCGGCTTCTAATTTGTATGAGGAATTGGCCGAAGTGTGTTCCATACATGTTCATACTGATAAACAGCCCGGCCGAAACATCGGCAGACAAACAGTCCTGGTAGCCTGCTGGGAGTCTAAAGGTATAAATCGTTGAATGTACTGGACCAGTAGCAGAAGAACATCGCACATCCAAGTAAGTGGCAGGTGCACCTCTTGTGTCGCGTCACGGCAATCTATACATCCTCAATCCCAGCCACGAGGCGGCGGCGTGGTCTCCAGTGGATAATTGGAGGTGTCCGGTGCGAGGCCTTGACGCTGTTTAGAGGATCAACGGGACTTAGGACCGCTGTATGGTGCGAAATATACCCGTATGGACGCCATTAATTTAGATTGCCGTTTCGGCCAACAGTTTTGGTCCGTACCTTTGTCCTTTTTCAACGAGATTATGCGCCTATACGGGCGTCAATTACCTGACGAAAATCTCTCTAATACATTGTGGACATCACAAATTAAGATTTCTGTTGATAGTTTTTGCCCTTACACGTGTCTTTTTTCATAGAGATTATAGGGCGTCAACCTGAACGAAAATATCTCCACATTGGAAATCTGAGCGTACTTTTTTTCAGTCATTAACTACGGATCTATCAATTCTTTGAACAGATTGAGTTTTGCTAAATCCAGCATGAATAATAATCAAGTAACATAACACACATTTTCTTTTAACCTACTTTAAGAATTAGTCAATTTGATGCCATGAATTGCCATGCATCCATTCTCCAACTTAGCTTGTGGGGTTGAATTTGAAAATATTTTTTTGTCGTTACACAAAACGTTAACGACGTTATATGCTCGTCTGGCCACTCTTGGAGACACTTGGGTAACTGCGTAGCGTATAACGATGGCGCCTAGTTACTGGATTCGTCAAACAAATGGCGCCTTGATTGATGATTCAATTACAGACTAGATATTGATTAACTCGAGTCCAACAAATACGTTCGTGTACTTCTAATTTGTTCACAGTTCTCTGAACAAACAACGTAATCAACGTCTTACCAGTTAGTTTCTAATCAATATCATTCTTGTTATCTATTAGACGATCTAGTAAAATATTGTTAATTACCTTTCATCGAAGCAAAAGAGTTCTAGGGCCATTTTGATCACGCCCAGACCTTTAGCTGTATCTGAATCTATTAAACTAGCCTTTAAAATTCAAGTCCTGAGGCAGGAGAGGTAGTCTTAAACCATTACAATTCCAATTCCCATGAGAATTTGTAAGGCTGTCATATTCCCGCTTCTATGATACACTGTTTAGTACAGCGTTCAAATTTTAAATAACATACAAATCTGCATCAATTTAGGGGTTTCATACTGCTACTTCTGAATCTGTCGTGGGCTGTTATTAGCATCGATCTTTACAAATTCTCCATAGTACACCGCCCCACCTCAACCATTGCTGTACATCATTCAAGTGTACCCAAGTGACCAAACCTAGCCCAACAACTTACGTAAGCCTACACCATCGGTTTGGACCTGACAGGCTATCAGTTCTATTCTCGGCCGGGACCCTCCGTTGGCCTTGGCTGCGTAGCTGGGAATGACGTTGGGGTCTGCGCGTTGCATAACACAACGTGACATGGCCACTGCTGATGGCACTTGGGCACGTAGCGGGATTATGGAAATCAAAGTCTATCAAAGAATATGCTGAGAATAAATGGATATTATGTATGACAAAAATACAATAACACTATACTCAAAGCTAAATAGAAAATGAAAATAAAGATAATTTTAGAGGTAGGATGAGTTCGAGCAGTCTGAGTCGACTAAAGATACAAGAACACTTTTCTCGGAAAAGTTATACCATTTGCATAAGATCTAATAAAACTTATTATTATTAAATAGGTAATTTTAAAATTATGTATGATTAAACTAGCCTTTTTTTGCATTGCTGCTAGATTTTATGATGACAGTATAGGGCTTAGGACTTTTATCATGAAATGTAGCAGCCCAACCAAACGCATGAATTCCCGATGTCAATTTAATTAATCCCTTTGATACCACGGCATAAGGCACTTACTTTGTTTGATTATCGTGCTTGGTAGTTGTTGGCTTGGTTCAATCGATATGCCTGTTTACACTACAGGCTATACAGGGTGGCCAGGGAGTTGATTGACTTTTAAAGCTAATTTCGATTCCTTACATCAAGGTGTATCTAAATCACCCCCCCATGTATGTTCTACGATTTTGCTTAGTTTAGGAGATAGAGTTAGCTGTGATTTATCCTTAACTATCACCTATGGTTGGTTTTTAACTTTTTTCTCACTAATCTCATCTCCTAAACTAAGCAAAATCTTAGAACATACATGGACCCGTGATTTAGATACACCTTGATGTGAGGAATCAAAATTAGCTTTGAACGACAACCAACTCCCTGGCCACCCTGTATATCTAGGCTCTAGCAAAGTAATAAAGGCCCGTCCTTTTGAGACCCGAATTTAAATGCGAACTAACTATTAGCATAATCTAAAGTATAATGGTTAAATGTAAATCAACTAACTATAAAACGTATTTCGTGTTTCGCAGTTGTTTCCCGTTTTTATTGTGTCTAGGTGGAATGTTGTAAATTGATTTCTAAATGGGAAAGCTTCGTTATTGAAATTTCATAGTCTTGTCATAAGAATCGATATTTTGAACTTTCCGTTACAGACTGGACTAGAAAATAAATCCTAATCAAGTACAGGAAAAAAAACTGAAATTTAGCTGTAGATGTTACTTCTACTCTTCATCTTAACTGCTAGTTTTAGGTATACTTTGTTCAAGCTATACTTAGATCCTTCTACCACAGCTGAAGTTGCAATAGTAAAAGAAATAAAGGTGACAAGTGTCCTTATTTACAATCAACCTCGCTCACTAACATAAAATTCAGATTTTCTAACGAGATTTCAGATCAATTTGACAACAGATTCACTTTACGTCTAACTTATAGTTTAAAATTCAGTTTGTTTTATCTGTACTAAAGTTAAATCACGTTTCACCCCCAACAATATTGGCTAGACGTACCGTATCTGATAACAGCAGTCGCGCTCGTCATCCAGTATCAGTCAGTTTATCAGTCGGCGTCAGTATTTGTGTTTGATAACGCGCCGCTCAGGTGGTAGGAAATTTCCCTGATAGCGATGCAATGAGACCCGCAGTGCCACTTCGGTTAGGTTACGCAATCAGAGGTAGCACTGTGACTTGTGGATATTATTATTCAGATTTCAGTGTAGGGTTCGACAGACATTTTTCTTTATAGTATTTAATTCGCTATACTATGTCACCTATACAGTTTATTGATGAATTCTTGGAACTAATTAAACAATAATTTCCTCTTCTACAAGACTGACTACTAACAACCTGTATAGTTAAGGTTCTGGTATCATATTTTTTTTCTCATAATCATAATTGTAGTTCTTGAGTTTCTGTTTTTCTTCTTTTATGGAGGGAACAGAAAATTTAAAAACTACTAGTGGACCTACCAAACGAAATGAGTTATTTTACCTGAAACAAAACAGTAAGTATAGTTAGACTCCAAAATTTAAGTTCTGAATTTAATAATTTTGGAGTCTCTAGCTTTTTAGTGTCAACTGGTTAAACCCGAAATTAAGTTTAAGATTCAAAAGTGAATCGAGTAACATTTTCTGAAAAAAATACAAAAATAGGATCGCTTCGTAGCTACGGCATAAGTAAGGTTCGCCGGTCACTCCTGGGGTGAACAGGCTTTGCGTTACATCACGATCATGCGTTGTTGATATTTTTATGTAATTTCGACCACGATATGTATCCGTTACGTAAGTAACCTCATTCGTATGCGCAGATATGATCTCATTACCTGTAGAAATCTAAATATATAAAAGGAGAAACTGACTGACTGACTGACAGATCAACGCACAGCCTAAACGGCTAAACGTAGGCACTTGAAATTTGGAAGGGACGTAGCTTAGGTACCGTAGAGGTGCACTAAGAAAGGAATTCCCGAAATTCCCACGGGAACGGGAATTAGCGGGAAAAACGGGATTCACGCGTACGAAGTCGCGGGCGGCCGCTAGTAATTTATACACTCTAATAACGCACTTATCGGATATGGTTTGTTTAGTAATATTTTTTCATATCTGATAATAATAAACTAAGGGAAAATCTTCTAATGATCTGACGTCACTTATGAGAAAAAGAAGTCACAGTTTCGAGGATTCAAACTAAAATTACCTATCTTGACACCGCAAATATTCCGCAAAAAAAAACTATGCCAAATCTTGGTCATATGACATTTCATTTCATTCACGTCAATGAACAAAACGAAAATAGCACAGACCCATTGCTCAAATGGAGCCGCTATAGTGGATTAAAAGATTTCCCGGGGTCGAACTGTCGCATTTTGTTTCAGAATTCTACAAACCCAATGTGTGAATGGAACCTCCGATAGGTGACCCGTAATGCAATAATACTGGCACCGGCCCACTTGCCTTATATAAGGTTATCCAGATTCTATTGCCACTTGATTGGAAAGGAACGAGTGGATCAGAGAAAAGACGAGGATCAGCGACGTGGTGGAAGAGATTGAGAGCCGTAAATGGAGATGGGCAGGGCACATTGCACGGATGAACCAGGATCGCTGGGCCAGAAAGACCCTGGAGTGGAGACCCCGCAACAACACCCGCGGCATCGAAGACCGCCTAAAGGATGCACAGACGACATTCGGCTGCAGGCAGGAGTGAACTGGATGCGTGTGGCCAGGGACAGAAATCGGTGGGGGTTGAAGAGGATTTTTTTTTTGAAGGGACGCGCGCTGGTAGCTTGAGGAGCTTTTCCAGCTTCACCGGGCAGAGTGGCGAGTACAGAAGGTACTCTAGCCGTTTGGCGATCGTCGGTGCGCGTGCCGACGAGGCCGAGTGTGGGCTTCGCGAAGCGACCCAACTAGAGGGTTGCCCACCGCGGTGTTGGACCAAAGTCCAGCCTACGGCGGGCTCACTCTAGTGGGCCCGATCGAGGGGACTACGGACGCGGCCTGAGGGCGCCACGGTAGGCTCGGACCTCGGCTCAGGCCGTGTCCGGGGGACGGATAGGGGAGGTTGAAGAGGAGGCCTATGTTCGAAGGCGAACCCAAAGGCTGCTATAGATAGATAGATATTGCCACTTGATTAGGTTATCCAGACAGAGGGAAGGTATAATGTTTTAAACCCTATACTTCAGCTGACAAGAAGCAACTGGACATATTTTTGTAATATGTAGGTAACTAAGGTACGGAACCTCCGATCGGTAGCTCGTAATGCAATAACACTGGTACCAGTCTCCTTTGCTGGTTGATTAGGTTATCAGGAGAGGTCAACGAGCCGAATCATTTGATCTAATCTGTTTTACAAGTCTGACAAGAAGTGAGTGGACGTGTTTTTTTTCTGTAAGCAAGGCGTAGGCTGAGCTAAGAATGTATACCTTAGGTATAGCCGATTCATCATAATGTATGATCTGTTTTAATTCTAATCTTCAGCTCAGAAGAAGTAAATAACGGTCCTGTTTTTTAACCTGTGACCAAGAGTGTAGTTTAGGATATATGTACATACAGCCTAGTGTTCGTAAAAGTAGCTGCATTGACCAAAAATCTACGCTAATATTATAAAGAGGAAAAATTAGATTGTTTGTATTGAATAGGCTCAGAAACTACTGGACCGATTTTGAAACTTCTTTCACCATTAGAATCTAACATTATCCCTCATGAACATAAGATGATACGAAGTTCGCCAAAACAGCTAGTTTAAAAATAAAACCATCATCTGTTTTAGATGAATACACAAACCCAATAACATACGGAACCTCCGATCGGTTCCCGTAATGCAATAAGACTGGGGACACCTCTTCCTGGGTGAGATTAGGTTATCCTGAAAAGATCAATGAACCGATGTACCTTGATAGCCTCGTTAGTCTACACATGTGTGTGATAAGATTAAACTTTTTATAGGAATTTCCAAATTATCGGATTATCTAGCCAAATTATTTCATTGTAGGTACGTTCGCTTAATATTTTCAATACTTACAACTTAGCAGTTTTGATCTTGACCTGTCAAGATTTAGAAATCATGTCATCCAAATTTTGTTTCGTTTGTATAGTTTACTATGTAAAATAAATACGTACTTTATTATTTTGGTATTGCTGTAGACCAGTAAAATGTAAGAAAATTAAAAAATCATCTCATCAAGTTCCCCATTCGTTTCGTAGCGAACGTAAGGCGCCATCTAGCGACGAGTAGACGAACTATACTAGTAAAGAGTAAAGAGAATAAATTATAATTTTTGTGATAAATAATAACATTGCAAGTCTCAGTGATGTTCTTACTTTATTAAATAATCATTTTTATTTACTCTGTTTTAAAAATTAGGGATGAATGACTATTGATGTCTTCTGCACATCTAATAAACGAAATAACCGATTTTGGTTTAATTTTAATACGAATTAACCCTGTAACCTTTTGTAAATTACCATATAACATGTTGTACCTTCTACCTGTATCAAACTTTCTTCCTTTATTCCTTGTGTAGTATAATTACAAACGAAGTAGGACTCGAGTGAAGATGCGAATCGATAAAAGTCGTCGACCGGCCTCCAATTTCTTCCTTTACTAACATTTCCAAAGCTTACGTACGACATAAAGTAAACGAGGCTCCTTCTGGCTTATGCAATCACATATACACTGGTATAGTTGGATCGTAGAAGAAAAGGTACGCTGCAATTATCATAAAGGAACACGCTTCCATTTAGTCCTATTACAAAATGAACTACGTGATAATAATGCACTAGACAAACATTTACTTATGTTAATACACTCTCAATAACAAGCTATAGATCGTTTCATCCACGAAGACGCGCCCTACCATTCTTCCGCTAATGTTTGAATGTTGTCGGTACACGCTAAATCATCCACGAGTGCACACGCACACTACAATAATGACGCTCGGATTGCTCGGATCAAACTCCCCGCTTCCTTCGACCAAAATTGATGGGGCGCGTCTTCGTAGATGAAACGAACTATACCAACGTGGGGAGTGTAGACCATATCCTTCATTTGCCTCTTCAGTAGAAACAAAATGACATGATCATGATGAGGAATACCAGCCGGGCTAGGACCTAAGATGCGCTAAGATAAAATCTTTTTGACGATTTTAGACGACAAATCGATAATACTTTATCGTGGCGCGCATCCTAGCCCGGCAAGTTACAGAAAAAACAAAATAACATGTATCACAAACGTTAAAACCTATAAATAGCTTCCGTAGCATCGCCAGTCGCCACTGAATCGATAAGAGTCGTCGACCGACCTCCGATTTCCGTAACTGCAGTGTTTTCCAGTTAATCCTCGCTCATACATTAACTCCGATTACGGAAATTATGTCACACACACGTGTATGGTAATTGCAGGTAGGTGGTGATATGGTCTCATATTCCGCTGACGCATTCTTTGTTATCTTTATCTTCCTAAGTATCTGGGCAATTTTAGGAGAGTAATTTAACTGAACGCCATGAAAAGATTGAAATGGTACTCCCATAAAATCTATATAATGTATGAGTTGATTATTGGTCAAATGCTTCGAATAAACTTTGCACCAATAATTTATAATCTATTATTATTATTATAAGAAAATTCACACATATTCTTTGTTGTACCAATTCAGTGAACTTTCTATGTGAACCTTTTTGACCTCATTATTATGTAACCATCAAAACAACATTGAAAGTAAAAAGTATACACCTGCATAATGGTATTTACTAACGGTACCGTTTTGGAAAACTGTTCAAACCTCAAAACCGACGGTTTTGAAAGTCTCATTTAACCGCAAAGCTCAAACTTAATGTAAACACGGGTTTAACGTTACATAAAATAAATTGAGTGCTTAGAAAGAAGAAAAATTCGGTTACAACAAGATTAGTTCAATGACAGAAAGGGAATGTTTTCCATAACATTTGTGGCCTATTAGCGCAATTCCAAGTTTATAGGATGAAAAGTGTAATCCAATGAAAATAAATATACTCGTAGGTATATTGAAAAAGTACAGACGAGAACACGTCATCAGACTATAACATTTTTGTTGCAAACTCGTTTTTATTACAACTATATAAGACCCCATCATGTTAGCTTGATGTGCTGTCATCTGTACAATTCATATCATTACAAACAATTACCATGACAACACACGTCGAGCCCAAGACATAAAGCTTTATGCTCATCGGATCGAGCGTCAAAGTTATTGCAAAACAATACGGGATATCATGGCACGTCACCTTGACACGATCGCTGGCCACTCCCGCGCAATCATCCAATTGGCGGGAAACCGGACAAAATGGCGGCGACATCAAAACTCGTATTAGCTGATCGTGTAATGGACCTTTGCAATTTATGGCGATTTGAACTATCTTTGTCGGTCAAGCGATCAAGGTATTTGAACCATCATTATCGATCAATTATGCATACTTATTGCACTACAAAAGAAATTTCATCTATTACACGCAAATCACGCAATTAGATAATGGCCTGATTACAGACCAATTGCAACTTAACCAAAAATCTAAGACTACAATTTAAGATGACGATTGAATGGCTTTTGTCGACTAACCTTATCATAACCGATGATTATGCTTAATTGAAGTTAAGAGAAATTTTTTGCAGCCAAATTGTAGTATATCTATGAGCTAATTTGATTTCAGACAGCAAGCCATAGCTTTCTACAGACTTAGAGGCATAGACAGACAAACACATTTATCTCGTAGCCTTAAGATACGACCATAAAATCCAGTAAACCAGCAATAAAATTTCTCGTTCGAGAGACAATGTAACAGTTAACTGAATCTAAAACACGTTCAGCATCCACAACAAACTTACAAGATAACATAATATTAGCTGGCAAACATTCGTATCGCGGAATCAATATTTTGTTTGAACGGCACAGATAAGGCGAATCAATAGAGGTGGGCTTCGTGACTGACTCGCAGCGCCATCTATTATGCAGTAGCGGAAACGCCTGCTCGCGCGGAAAGCACGGATGGCGCGTAGGGTTCGTACCGTTGTATCAAAAATTCAGGTACCTGCCGGTAGGCGGAGGTTGCACTCGGAAAATGTATACCAGTTTCCATCCCACGCAATAAGGATTACTGAAATATTATGATTGCGAACTGGCACAGGAACAGTTATGGCGGGAGTTCAACGTTTAACTAGGAATAAAGCGGTGTTTTGAACTCGTTGAATTCCGTTCAGCAGAAGTATTGGTTCAACTTTATTAATATCTGTAGCAACTTGCTTGGAGTCTACCAACAATGTGGCATGTAAAACTACGAAACAGCGAGCGTAGTGGGCAATAACGAAGCAAGCATTACTTTAACGTTCCGAAAACTATGGTAGTTTCATTTAATGGTCTCTAGCGCAGTAGAGACCTCTGTCCGAAGGGGTAGAGTACGGAATACAACCAACTAGGAATTTGAAGTAATTTTAGCAAATTGACATAGCGTTTGTAATTAAAACTGCCCTACTTACTTTAGAAAAGATTCCCATCAGGAACTTAATTCCAATCATACCTACATAATGTTATACATAATGTTACAACTGTACTAAACCATTTTGGAATGTTTCAAACATTTTAGGTGTACACCGGCGGTCACCTTAATTGTCACAAACTATTCTAACCAAATAGTTTCTGAACCCATTTGTTATGTTGTTCATCTATACTACGGTTCTTCCAAATAATAAACAATGTTTTAGCACACATTAGTGCAGTCAGCTGTCCCTCGCCTTTACAAATGTACAGATGACATTACGTCAAGCTAAACTGCGGCATCTTATGTAGTTGCAATAGAAGCTATTTTGCAGCAAAAATGCATAGTCTGATATGCTGTACTTCATAAAGCTTACTTCGACACGTCAGCGAATGCGACGGAGTAAACCGCAACGCGACCCGAACGGTGTCGAATGTCGCTCGTTAAACATGCAATTATTGTTTATGACACGACTATCCTTATGGAAACTTCTTTATTCTTAGTTTTAGTGAACTAAGATTTTGGGCAACTTACCGATCTGACACACTTTATTTTATCCAGCTCTTGGCTTGCATCTCACCTGATGGTAAGTGATGATCAGCAGGTCGAAGAAGCGAGATTCACGCGGAATCCTCAACAGAGAGGAACTGTCAAAACGCGACTCTCCCATAGATTTTGTATGGCTATGGGGACTATGATGACAGACTTTAGGTCGTGAATTCTGTTGCCTGACCATTCATTGTAAAAGTACAAAAAGTCCTTTTATACGGTCAGTTGAAAACTAAATGGGTTTTCTTGGCTAGAAGCGTGTTATTTTATAAAAGTTGTTCTTTGAAATTATTGGTTTGTGGTGTCCACTGCCCCATAAAATATTACACATTGTGTACGTGTCGAAAAACCTTCTATTGTTTATACGACACGACTATCGATCAGGTGACCTCTTTCTCCAGATCTCTCAATCGTTGGTCCTATCCGCAGGATAAATTCAGTAAAAAACTTTGGGAGTGGTTAGGAGAAGGCTTAAATCAACCTGTCCGATAAAAAGTTCGTTTTGGTCACTTTTACTCGGTCTGATCGAGCCATCGAACATTTACGAAGGCTCGTAAATTCCAACAAAAACCACTGGACAAAGTAACAGACGTGGCAATTTTATTTAATTTCGAGATCTACTTAATTACCTATTTTGCTCCGTGAAGCGATTTCGAAATATAATCAGATTGACGTGCTCAAACAATCTACGTGGATTTAGAGATGAGCAAATAGAGTATCGATATTATTGCTTTAAACAATAACTTTAAATGACGTCACAAAGATTAGACCCGTTTATCGCAGACGCCCTTTTTTCAACGATACGGATCAACGCTCGTTGCTATCAATTAAAACGCCTATTTTAATTGTCCACTGTGAACACGAGACCGTGCGCGCGCCGACCTATCTCATTTCACAGTCGAGCGCATAGCACGCGCGATCGTCTGACAGCGATTACGCATACATCTAGGCTTCGATGAATGGGTAGATCGTTCACCCCAAGTAGATTTACTGTGATAAGTCAGATTTTTATTACATAATCAGTCAGCAAAATAACTTTGAAAACACCACTATTTTAAAATCTAAAAGTCGAAATTGAAACTACACTATTTAACCTGCGCCTACGCCTATCTAAGTTTGCGTGGATTTTGTTTCTTGAAGGAAAACACTTTGCACACAATAAAAAAAGAAACTTCATTATAATACTATGTTTTATATTATTCGCTCTTTCTCGTGAGCGATTTACATATCCAGAGCTGCTCTATAACAATTCACAAAGCTATTAATGACGTACGATATTATATTGCCAAACCCCGAATTCTTGAGCAGATAAAATTCCAATCGAAATCATCTTCCGCTACCGAAATAGCGTCGTTAAAAACGCATAGTATTTGGGACATCGGAGATATTACATACATCATTCGGGCAACAAGACAAATGGTTTAAAAGACAAATTCCTGAGTTACCGTGCGCGCGCGCAACACAAGCGGTCAATAGGGTTGCCAGTTGCCGATGTTTTCAGTGTTGCCATTTGCAGAAGTCTGAAGTTTACTTATGAATATTTTCTGTGCTGGTCCAATGACAGTTTAATTTTTCCTGTGACAAATTCTGTCTACAATGTCTAATCGGCTTGTCAAAACATTGTCAAGAATTCATTCATCAGCCAACAAAATAAAAAAGAATACATTATAATCTAGTTCAGCGAAATTATATGCTAATGTAATGAATGAATGAAGAGGAGAGTTGAATTTGGCGTCATCCATAATTTAATTGAATGAGCCAGGAGCTAAAGCCGTTAGAAATAATTAATTTTCATTATGCTAATCTATTTTATAAACTGATGCAGAACGCTAACTTCATTCGTCTATTTTATCGTACCGTCCTACTTAAATAAGAAATAATGTGACGGATTTTTTAAAAATCAGTCTAATATTCTCGGAGCCTATTCAATGCAAACAAACAAAAAATCTTATCTTTTCTCTTTTTATTATAATATTAGTGTAGATAAAGTCTCTTAAACAATAAAGGAGAAGTCACCGCCACCAAACGTGACAATGCGGCAGGAATCCCAAGTTTTACCATACCATTTAAATTGTTCAGTCATCTAATCACAATAACTAGCTATCTTATCGCGAATCTTTTTAAAAACTCCCGTTGTATAACAGCGCGTTGCTCCCTAAAATCGTGTCCATCACTGTCGCACACACCCTCATTTCGCTTAGGGTGAGAGAGATGGACAAATCGAAACTTCGCATTAAGGAGCCGCAGTCATCGCCTCCGGGTGACGTCACCGCGGAAGCGACGGGACGTGCTCCCGCGCAAGGCTCAGGTGACTAACCTGTCTATTGTCATGTGGGCCGCTTGACAATTTATACTCCGACAGCGCGAGAGGCGAAGGCGAGCGAAATTGAAGAAACAAACGAGATCGAAGTGGACGATTGATTTTGTTTTCTTTACGATTACAATTTGATACTACATTTTAATTTTGGAAGCATCTCATGCCCGTCATCACCATAAATCCCTAATTTTTAAGTGACCCCTATGATAACAAAATTCCTGTTGTGTTACCATAGGGGTCACTTAAAAATTAGGGATTGATGGTGAAAACGGGCATCAGCGCTATAATTTGATTTGCTGTTGATAAAGTTCAAAACGATTGCATTAAGACAACACATTTTTAGTTTCCGAAACTCCATAAACAATGCGTCAGTAATAAAAACATACGATAAATAATATACTAAACTGTCGACAAGCAACTCGGTTTACATTAAACGTGAAGTTATATTCATAACGTAGAGTTTGAATCAAAACAAAACGTTTCCAAGTTAATCTGACATAATTTGTTCATCTCTCAAAACGCACGAAGATAGAACGGTTATGGTAACGCGCGGCGGTAACAGACGAAAATAAAACGCAAGTAAACAACTGCAAGATCTAAATGCGGAATTAGAAGGTAAGAGCCACTACGCACTGTCGATGGTCACCGAAAAATACCATAGAGCAGTGAACCAATGACAAGTGTGCCACGCGGCCACGCGACAAAATAATCCGAGCAGTCCAATATAATTAAACAATTAATTAATCTATGTTACTTGATCGAAAAAAAGGTATTCGTCATCATGATACGAGACGGTGGTGAAAAATTCAGTAACGTCATCACATTGATAGCTACGAATTCCCAAGTTGGATGTGAATTTGAATTTGTATGACATTAAGATGTTCGTATCGAGCCAAATAATTTTCTGATACAAAAGACGATCCATCTTCAACAGACGCCTATGGATTTTGACATTTTGGATTATTAGAGGTAAAGCTATTCTTGGCAGCACTGGAAATACAGGAGTTACAATTGTGGGAACGAGTGGGAATTGCCACGTCACACCAAAGGGTGATGAAACGTAATTTACGATGGCAATACGCAATCTGCATGCCACTTAATGCCAACTCCAGATGTCGGAAGCTCTCCTTTATGATGCAAGCAACACTGACAGAAATATAAAGGGACACAAACACAACCCAACAAAATGGGGCACGACTATTAAAACACTAAATAATTCTTCCGGTAGGTAATATACGAAACTGTGCGACTAAACACAAAATTAACAGAGTTGGGTGAGATTAGTGATGTATATGTTACGGTCAAAGTGATAAATGTGAAAATTATGAATAATCGCCGGTTATTATGAATAATTACCGCATGATTTGGTAAATGTGATTAATATGAGGTCATTTATGTGTGTATAAAACTAAATAGGCGGCTTAGGGGTGGCCCAAGGGCCCCCCCCCGCCGCACCTTAACCTATTTTTCACTTTAAATCAAAACATTATGTTATAGGCATCATGGAAAAGTTATATTATGCNTAAAAATATAGTGGACAGCGCATGCAATAAAATTATTATTAAAAACACAACGCGCGCGACACTCGCGACGGATGGACTGCGAGGTTCGCTTAGAGCTCGTGTAAAGCGTGCGTCTGTGTGCGTGAGTCTGATTTCGAGCGTTTGTATGAAGCTTCCGTACTGTTTGATTTATCTACTGTGCACAAAATAAGCCAAATTAAAAAAAAATTTTCTCGAAAGCTGTTGAAGATAGACCACGGGTTTCTTTTAAGAATTTACTTAGATTTACTTGTTAAATCATGTCATCTATTCACCAAAAAATGTCCGCTTCCAAGTGATTTTAAAAGACTGTGCGTCGTAGCATTTTCCGTAGCGCTGTAATATGAACCAGTTTGTCATATCAGTCGTAGAGTTTTCCGTAGCGCTATATGAGCCATTTTGAGAGCGTTTGTGTGTCAAAATAAAGTGCACGTCCTATTTTCACTTGGATGTTGTGGATAAAGTGGATTTAGTACTTAGATTTTTTTGGTATAATGATGTGTAAAATGGACGCAAGCAATCACAAGAGTGATATAAGATATTAAACTTTCGCATTCCATTTCAACTAAAATAGTAAGTAAGACACAAGTGATTCTCTTGACTACAAGATAATTGGAATTTTTTTAATCAAAACTTGTTCTCTCTCTCTGTGTCGATTTGTATTATTGGAATCACGACAAAAACTATTTTGTTCAGTAGCTGAATAAAAGTTTGGTTTCATTTAGAAAAATGTACTTCGTCAAGTGGCTTAATTACAAATGAGACACTGAAAATTAAACCGAAGATAACTACTGCACAACAAAATAAAATAAAATTCTGTTAATATTCCAAGTTTGATAGGTTCGGGTCCAACTAAAATCCTCTTTACGAGTGCTAAGTTGCGAAGTGCAAAGCGGGAAGTTATTGTGAGCCAACCCTTGCAAAGACGTAAGTAACTGCCCCCTAGAGTGGCGGCATACATGCATAATACGCCGCCTAGCCCGACACTTGGCGCTATACAGGGTTACTAAAAAGTTCACATTTTCTTTGGAATGCTTGAGGATATTAAGTCACACATTTTCGTGAACCAATCATACATTAATTTGACAACTATTTCTAAAGGTTTCGCAGTTAGTAAAATATTTTTTTTTTGAAAAATGATATTTTTATACAATTCATTGTCAATAAACAGGCGAGAGCACATCAACGTAAATACTGAGGCATCTTATGTAGTCGTAATATGGGCGATATTGCAACAAGCGATGTGCTCTCGACTCTACAATCTACATATTATATGGTTCTATGTGGTTCTTAGGAAAATACTCATAAATAGTACAATTAATTAGGAGCTAGAGATAATTACTTACTAATACAAATATAACGTTGAAATCTACCTAGTTACTGTTTATATTCGCAAGAGATGGTTGAGTGGGATACAAACGTTGAAATCTACTGTTCAATTCGCAAGAGATGGTTGAGTGGGATACAAAAGTCAGATAAAAATCTATCAAAATTTCCCAACCATCATTTTCCACCAGCCCTGTATACCTCACCCGGTCAAATCGTTCGTGAATACATACGATTGTTTCCACTCGGTCCGTACATATAAATTATATGACCTGACGTTATGCGGTATGAATAAATTCATGAGAGCAAAATTGATATTACCCGGCCTCGTATGTTAGACTTTGGCTTACGCTTTTTTGGGGTGAAATTGGTTTTTTATGCCACTCCGGATGATATGTGACCGATGTGCGTAAATTACGATAATGAATACCTCGAGATGTGCACGGTGCTGAATTAATTTAAAATTAGCGTCACCCTGTATTTTTGTAATTTGCGGGTGGGTTTGCGATGAAGTCATAACGACTTTTTGGGGATACTTCACTGAGTTATGACGGAATCGTTTTGCATAACACGTTTTGTGTTTGTTTGATATGATTGTGAAATGAAGGACGAATCAATTCGGTCAAGCGTGAAGTGATTGAACAAAGTAATAAATTAGGGAATAGTATTTGAAGTCTGAAATCATTACTGTATTGAAAAGTTAATGACTACCAATTAGAATGCATTCCGGAAAACGCAGCGTGGGACGTCCACCTACAAGGTGGACCGACGACACCGTAAAGGTAGCAGGGAAGCGCTGGACGCAGGCCGCTACCAATCGATCAACGTGGAAAGCATTGGGGGAGGCCTATGTTCAGCAGTGGACGTCCTATGGCTGAAATGATGATGATGATGATGAATTAGAATGGAAAGGACTAATAAATACCTATACCTATACCTACTATGTTGATTTCATGCGATCTGAATAGGTTGTCGGGGTCACTAGTCCCATAAGCTACTTTTGTGAGCTGTGTCGTCATGGAGTTTGTATGGATACTCACGTTGAAGTCTTTTGTAGAATTCAAGTGGAATTCGACGTTCAAAATCAACTAAAATAATAACAGAAATATCATATCGTTGGTAATTTTAAAGTTGTAGGAATATCTAATTAGGGATTTAGTGTGGTGATATAGAAAAAAACATCCGAATCGAAATCCCCCCGCAACGTAAACACACCGGCCAATAGTGTCCATAAATAAGCCGAAACCATCTCCTCGGGGAGGTTCGGCTTCGGCATAAATAAGGCTGAATCGCCACAGTGACCACAAAACCGATAGTTTAAGAATATTCACGGGGATAAATTAAACAGAGCTACGCCGCGGAGATTTCCCTAATGGTTGACCATTGGCTGTAGCGCGACCAGAGGGAGTTGATACTTGAGACTTAATTTTAGAAATTAGGGGATTTTAAGGGACTTTATAAGGGATATCACTTTTTATATAGCCTTGGACATTTATACCTACTTTATTTCTTACCATAACAATAAGAAATTCACTCCTTAAAGGTTTTTGCTACTAAGGAAAGCTTTATGTAGTTATCCTAAGACTTTGGATATTTATTTCAAAATTCATAAAAAATAAACAATGTGGGTGTTAGCGTGAAAACTTACCTAAAAGTAATGTTCACGCAGAAAGTACTCGACGAATTTTAATGAAAGTTTACAAGTACAATTTCATATCTGAAAGTATCAAACTTTTATCCCGCAGTATACACGACAGGAAACGTATCCGGGGTGCGGTCGGAGGCAAAAACAAGACACATGGCCGACGCTCCAGCCTGGACTCCCGGGATAGCTAATACAATCCAGAAGACCTGCTTAAGAGGGAGGTGTTTTCGAGTCTATGGGAACTCCGCGGTTACTCTGTGTAGGACTAGGGACCTCTTTGAGACAAACATTCTAGTTAAATAAGATTTTAAATGTGATTAGAACTGGCCACCTATTATACAGTTTTGGACAATAATATTAATTCTACAACTCTTTCATTTCGCACAATGCCACATTTTGCTTAGCTTGAGAAAACAGGCATACCTCTACTCAAAAGTATTTATTTTGCAAATACGTCCATAAAAATAACGTGAGGTGGAATTGTGTAAAGTAATCATTATCATTTGACAGTTCATAACGTACGATTATTCTGTCAAACGCTTTGTTTAACTGGCTTTATCATACGTTATGAACTGTCAAATGATTACGATTGCTTTACACAATTCCACCTCTGATTAAGATGAACAGATAATGTTATGATTTTAAGATGTTTAGCTTGACGTGCCCTCTTTGTACCTCGCTTACATAATGCACTTGCCTACCCTACACATAAATGTAAGTAAGCCAGTATTGAGTCATCGCATTTAAAAAAAGGAACTTTGTAATTAAAAGGGGAAGTTATCCGAAAACAGTCCATAAATAACCCGTATAAATGTCAATGTCAATTAATAAATGCATTACAGCAAAAATAATATCAAAACACCCTAATAGCGGCGTGGTCTGACCTTCCATTTACCAAATTGAGTGAAATATTCCTCCCTAAACACCGTTAGGGACATTAAAAAAACGCCTCCAAACTTTTAATATTCTAATAAGACTTTGATTTAATTTCCCTTTATCATTATTTATGTAAGAAATCGCTGTAAAAAGGCGATAAGACCGTGTTATTATTTTTTCGTCGGGGATATTTCCCCCCTTCGAAAACGACGCGTGACATTGGAGGGTTACTTAGGTACAGACTAAACGCAAATCGTTACCGATTTTGCGTACTGGCTTCTTTAGCTTTTATTCTTTGGTGAGTTTTTACTCTGTGGTTACTTGTAACTTGTTTTTCCTAAGGTTGAAAATGGTTTCGTTCGGAACAATATCGGGGTGACAAAAAGGGTGTGTTACAACTTGTTGAACTGTTTGTTGCGTAACAAATACATGTCCGGTTTTTTGTGATGCCGTCAGTCAACAATGTGGCATTTTATACTGTGGATTATGGCGTCAAGATACGGTTTTGTTGGGAAATTGATGGAAAGTGGGGGATGTGATTTTATTGTGTTTGTGAGTGCTTGTGTATTTATAATCTAAAATGATGGTGTTATCTATGAAAGTAAGTGTAACATTTATTGCAACACCACTAAATTACGATTTTTTTATTTATTTATTTTAAAGAGAAATGGTGGCCGATGCAGTAGCAAGATTCTGAAATGAAGACCACGTACTGGCTAGCGCAGTGTGGGATGTCTGTCTATCCACAAGGTGGACAGAAGACCCTTCAGGCCGCTTCCAGCCGAAAAATCTCAAAATCATTGGTTTAGCAGTAGATGTCTTGTGGCTGAAGTGATCATGAAGACCCCTTATGGTCTTGGCTCCACCAACCAGGTTCGTTCGTGGTTTGTTGCTGGACAAATGCCTCCCCCAAGGATTTCCACAAAGACCGGTCCTGCGCCGCCAGCATCCAGGTGTTACCTTCAAAATCTTCAAAAATATCGTAAGTAATTTATGCAAGAAGAACTTTAATGTGTTTTTCCGAGTATAAATCAAGGCGTGCCCAAATTAAAACGTCTCTAGGTCCCCGTAATCCGGATTAGTCACGCGGCTAATGCCTCCGCAGACATTTAATCATAACTCCAAGTATCCGTGAAGCTTAAAAAACCTACACTTTTTCCTTTTAAGGCATAAGCGAAAGCGTTGAAACAGAGAGGGTGTCGAACAACATTAAAGCTGGATTGCACCATCTTACTTTTGTTGTAACAAACGTCAAAAGTCTGTCAAACTCTATACAAAAAACACAGGTTATTGTTATAGTTACGGTTACAGTTAGGTGGTGCAACTCAGCCTAAGTAAGACCTAGAGCGATGTTCATATATAATAATTTTCGTCATAAGGCCCAAACATTTTTTGTTGATACCAGAACATGGCGGATTGACCTTACAAGCTTAGTTCAGCTTTTAAGTTGTAGGATCGTGGGATGTTACACGCTAGTATCAAATTGGATCCTAAAAATTCCTTTGACTTATTTTAAATTGCAATTGTGGTCAAATACTTGCCTTGTTGTGCATAAAAAAAACTTCTCGTCAACATCTTCTTTCAATCAAGTCCTTCCATTCCGCCTACCTCCTTCCACTTGCGGCGCCCAAATCGCACAGCGGCCGAGGGTGATACCCTTAATGTGTTCGCGTAATGGCCACCATTAAAGCATTATAACGACTCGCCCTTAACGAAGACGCTGCACAACTACTGGCCACCTTTGGGGATGACGAAGAGTCCTTTTTGGAATATTTTGTTTTAAAATTGGAACGAACAAAGTTTTTTTCGTATCCATAATGGTTATCAATAAAGCATTTTAACGACTCGCCTTAACGAAGACGCTGCGCAACTACTGGCCTTTGGGGATGAGTTTTTTTTTTCAAAACAAAGCAAAGGAGTAAAAATAAAAATGGAATGTTTAAAATTTTCATGACATCATTAGGCTAAAACTAATTCAGGGACGATAATCAAATGTAATCAAATGATGGAACAAATTGAATCAAAATCTATGAAACCGTTTTGTTGACATGTCACCGCACACTATTGAGGCAGAAAAGGCAAGTCTGATTATTTTTCTAATAAAAAACAAAACAACCCATAAGTAATAAAAGTAAGTATCTAACAGTTGAAGTTGTACACTTTAGTCCTAAACAAAAATGTTTTGGTGCAACAATTTACCGGTGAACCAAATAAATAAACACAAGCGTTGAACACTAGTTTACCTGATGATTAGTTGAAAAATTAATTTTAAACTAGTGTTCAACATGTGTAATTTTTGTAACTTATGAGTTTTAGCAAGCTACGTCATCAAATCTCGTGATTTATTAACTTACAAATGAAACCTGACAAAGCTTCGCATTCGCTTCGTTAGTTTCAGTGTCACTGGAGTTAGCTGCAGTGGATGGGGTAGACAAATGACTGCAGTGACTCGTTCATGTGAAAGGTGAAAGTAAAAGCTACTTAAAAAAAACTTTTAGTCTTTAAATTTTAAAGACTACCCTCCAATAATCTATCAGTAGTTGCAGCTAGTGTACCCCAGTCTTTACAATTCGCGAGTGCGCAACTTTACGACAGAGCTCTTAAAAACGGAGCGGGTACAATAAATTCAGGTCTGTCGTCGACGTTCCATTTCACGGAGTCATCGCGAGGGTGATAATTTGTCGATATTTGCGGCGCTAATAGAAACGGAACGCGCGTTGTAGCTAGTTTCTGAGCAGGGTTTCTAATGTAGGTATGTTTGGAAAAGGATTGTATTATTAGATTCTACAGCGGTACCTACTTAAAACTACGTAATCACGTATCAGAAGAATGAAAATACTGACACCGACTCATTACTTCGGGGCACCGATTTGTAGTAGCATTGGGCTTGGGCTACATCGTTGAAAGATCTGAATACGTTGAGTAAGTCATCCTCCAGATGGACTGATGATTTAGATAAAAATATAATTTAGTAGCCACTGGACGCAAACGGTCCGATTGGCCCTACATTGTTACATCATGAATTCTCTAGGTCTTAAATTAGGTAAGTACATTACCAGAAGATCAAAAAACATTCTTTGACATTTTGAAAACAGTTCTGAGAGGCAAAGAGGAAGGTAATAGAAGAATTACTATTACGATGATTAGAAGATGCTATTGAAAATACTTAAATCTATGAAAAATATTTTAATGTTGTAAATACACAAGCAAGTGTAACAGTAATATTGTACTTAATTAGAAAATTAATATTCTATTTAATTAGTTGTAATAAGTCGACACGCGTGTTGGTAAACACAGTGAAATCCATTGTTCAAAACTCTAGATATTGCCAGTACGTCAGTACCATGACTTAATTTTCAATGTTAACTGTGACAATCAATAACCAATTTCATTAATTAACTGTTAACAATCTTTATAACCTCTAAAAAGTGTGATCCTGATAAGTTGATTTAGGTAATTTTAAGCAAGAATGGTTTTTAGCCGACATGTAAGTAGTTTTTTTAATTACATTTTGTGTTTACTCTGCGTCGATACTTACTTTCTTTCTTACTTTCTTTTACGTACTTTCTTAGAAAAAAAATCTGACATCAACACCATAATCTTTATTTAATTTGATTTTTATTCATCCCTCTAGGCTAATTTGAATGCTACAAATCGCCATTCTGTTATAAAATCTATCATCATATTGGTTGCAGACTTAAATATCTGTTCAATTCTCTTGATTTAGTATGATTGTACATAATATGTTGGATTGTAGGATGTTATGCGAAGTGATTATGGCATTGGATTTGATTTATTTAGTTCCCTAAGATCTCGTGCACTCCATTCTCGAACTGAAACTTCAGGCGGCATCGCATGCCACCACATCCGGCGTTCGTGACGCGTCAACGTAACCTCGGGCTCGCTCGCGTGGCTTACGCAACGCCACGCTCCGGCGCCCAAGCGGGCCGCGAATCACTTCCTCTGTGCACACACGTCCTCGCCTGTACTGGTGTGTTCCACTTGGTTCTTTGGAGTACCACCTATATGTATTTATGGATAGATTATATATTATATGTAGATACGGCACTATTCCCGTGACGCGTCAAGACAACTTACTCGCGTGATCTTTTGTAACGCCACGCTCTTGCTTGCTCTTCCTCTGTGCATACACGTCTTCACCTACACTAATACGTTCCATTTGGCTCTTTGGAGGATCACCTTCCTTTGTTTGCGATACGATATCTTTAATTTCTGTGACATGTCAACGTAACCTCGCCCGCGTGGCTTACGCAACGCCACGCTCCGGCGCCCAAGCGGGCCGCGAATCACTTCCTCTGTGCACACACGTCCTCGCCTGTACTGGTGTGTTCCACTTGGGTCTTTGAAGAACTGCCTTCTTTTGTTTAACGATTTATATGGGACTATTCCTGTGACGTGTCATCGTAACCTAGCTCGCGTGGCTTACGCAACGCCACGCTCCGGGACGCAAGCGGGCCGCGAATCACTTCCTCTGTGCATACACGTCCTCGCCTGTACTGGTGTATTTCACTTGGGTCTTTGGAGAACTGCCTTCTTTTGTTTAACAATAGATATGGGACTATTCCCGTGACGTGTCAACACGTAGCCTCGCTCACGTGGCTTACACAACGTCACGCTCTTGCTTGCTCTTCATCTGTGCCCACACGTCCTCGCCTGCACATTAGTATTTGTTCCATTTGGCTTTTTGGAACCTTCTTTTGTTACGGGAACTATTTCCACTTCTCGTGTTCGTGACGCCTTCCTGCTCCTTTTACTGCAACTTCTTGTAGATGGACTGTTAACAAAAAGTCAACCAGTGAAGGCCAACTTTGGTAAATAAGAACACTGATTAACCAACTAAATAAAGGTATACAGTAACTTCGTACGAGATTTTCGTTAAACTTTTATCTATTCCTTGATACTACGAGGGCTGCTTATATGGCTATAATATATCCATATACCAAGGACTAAATCGGTTTTCCTAGATCTTCCAACTAAAAAGTTAAGTTTTTGTTGAGTAGATAAGGGCGAATTCAAGATGCAAAGTGGATCAAGCCGATTCGCGACGAAATCCGCGACGTATCATTGCTTTTACTTCTGGCATCCGCAGAAGCGCTCCACGGTTCGACTCCTGCGCCGCTCCGTACATTACCTAACTAAACGTACCATTTAACTCAATTATTAACACCTCTATTGCCATAAACATAGAGTTCTTTTTGTTAATATTTTCACTTTTTCAGATGTAGGCTAAGTTGTTTTTATTGTGTCCTGTCATTAAATTTGGAGGTCTGATGTCAAAGGAAACGATTTCCATTCGAATGGCCGATTATTTTGTAATTGGACAATTTTACAGATGTATTAACGATACTTGTTTCCGTTATTTGAAGGCGAATCCTGAGTTTTCAGTCATTTCAAAATAGTTTGTGTCTCTTGAATTTGCGATTGAATAAGTATACATTGGTTATGAAATTAAATGAAGTTTATAACTTTTACTTTGACTTACAAAGAAATATACACTGCCCTACTTATTGTTTCGAAGCAGTGGTAGGGTTAAAGTTATAATTGGAGTAAAAGTGTTTTTTCACTTGAAAATAAATTTTATGAATTAATTTTTTCAAAGTAGCTTATTTTTAGGCTGAAAAATTCAAAACCCTACAAAAGCTCAAGTTCCTGAATATTGAGTAGGTACCTATTAGGTTAATATTTCAGCGACATTAATATGAAAAAAAAAACTTACTCGGCCTTATTAACAATACACAATTGTTTTATTTTATATTATTTTGTTTTATTTGCGTTGAAAATTGCAATCATCACGCCAGATTATTTATTTGAGTTTATTTTATAATCCACTAAATATAAATTTGCGTTATTAGTTATTTCAAAAGTCTTTGTTAATTTCTGAGAAATCTTCGATTTCGTGTTGAAGGGCAATCGCATACATGTATTGGTGTACAGCAACAGCAAATTTAAAATTTTGAACTAAAATGGGCCCTACTCCAACTGCATAAGGGTGTATAGCTTGAAGTGCTGTCTGTAAACATAAATAACAAGTTTTAAGTGGTTTTAACATACAAACCTTGCTCCTCGCCTCAAAACACGTAAGGCATGCTCTGATTAGCAAGTAATGTATCTCGTTATGATTTAATACTATTTTGGTATTAATTAAGGCATAACTTTGGTTAATTACGTTTTATTATTTAGGAGGTGACTTTGTCTAATATGAGACAGCTATTAGAGTTATTCAAGTAAATGCACAACAGATGTAACTGCACTATCTAATGTTAATTTAAAAAATGTCAGTGAAAGATTTGACTAAAATTACCCAAAACAGATGAGAGGATTGCCAAAGAACACGATCTCTTGCTTTTCATCCGACTGCGCCAGAAGGAGGGTTATGTTTTTTCATCCAGTCACTTCCTCATCTTCTTGTCGGTCCATCGAAAAGGGACTGAAATTATGAATTGTGCGAATTTTGATCCGTTGATTCTATTCAATTGATCTTCGCAAATTCATATCTAATATTCCAAAAATACTACTTTTTCATTAACCCATAAATCAATCACACTTGAATCTAAAGCTCATAATTATGAAGGTAGTAGATTATTATAAATAACTTGAAAAGTTGAAAGAGCAGTCGCAAGCGGAAGGTCGTGGGTTCAAATCCCGCCTTAGGCAGTTCGATTTTTTCAAGTCTTTTATAATTTTCAAATTAGTTTGAGATGCATCTCTTAATGCTAAAAATTAAATAACCACATTATTATAGTACCTCCTTAGACCTTTGTCCATCAGTGGACGTCATGTGGCTGAAACAACGACGACTTCGACCACCCGAGGTCGATAGAGTCAAGCTCTATGTTTCAGTTTGAATAGAGTAATATAGGACAGACTCTTCTTAATCCACCTGCTTCTCAAATAAGTTTTATTATTGCTACAAATACTCAATACTCAAGAATTACTAGTCCAATTTCACGTTACCAAAGACAAGCCAGAGAAGACGGCTAACGTTCACAGACTATAAATCGCGGGTGTTTGTTGCCGCACTCGTGTCGTGTGCAAGTGAGCCAGAAATATTTTTAATGCAAACAAATATGCGGCGGTCGAAAAATAAATATGTCGGCCGCGGGGTTAAGGAGATTGCAGATTGGTGAGAGCTTTTTCTAGAGATCGGTTATTGATGGCGAATGTAAAAAAAATGTAGCTTTTGGTATCAATCAGTAATTGTTAATATTTTCTGAATAAATAAAAATTAAATAAAATAAATAAAATATCGTCTTCCGGCTCGTGGTCGCCACTCAAGAACTTTCCTGCCCCAGCGGCCATCAGCTCTCCGAGCTATGTGCCCCGCCCACTGCCTCTTGATTTTAGCGATTCTGCGGGCTATGTCAGTCACTCTGGTTCTCCTACGGATCTCCTCATTTCTGATTCGATCACGCAGGGAAACTCCGAGCATAGCACCACAAATAGCACGCTCCATCGCTCTTTGGGTGACCTTGAGCCCTCTTATCAGGCCCATAGAAAGTGCACCTTATAACCCTACACAAGGTGCCAATACTTTTACATAAGTAAGCACATTTTTTGTCACAGTTATTTTTTAAATTGTTTAAGTATTTTCATTATTTTGTAGAATGGTTCAGTATACATATTAGAAAATGTAATAAAATGTTCTCCATAAAATCAATTTTGATTTCAATATTATCCTAATATCCAGTCACATTACGATAGTTGCAATAACTTTCAGATTCTTAATAACTATAGTTATGTGATTAAAAACTAGATGGCGCTAGAGGTATCTTTATGAATATGATCCATCTTAGTTTTTTGATTATTTTAATTTTTTTAAACTAAAAGTACATATTTATAAAAACTGCAGTGTGAACGGTCCATAATGCGATATAAAAATCAACGTTGACCAGAGCCGGATCACTTAGGACAAAAAGAGCGTGTTTACACTATCGCGGCAAGCGAAATCGTCCGTGACTCGCCGCGATGGAGAAGCGAAAGCGATGGATGTAGCGAAGTTCGCTAATAGACACAAAAAATTGTTTGAAAAGTAAGAGGTGGAATACGAATACTCTACTTTTGTTGGACGACATAAATAATATGCATCTAGGTGCTACTTTAAACCTAGGTTTAAGTTCATAAGTAGCTAACTATTACCGATGTTATTACGACGCCTTTTTAAAGACATTTTACTAAACAGCACAAAGTCATCATTCTTTGTTATTATTTTACATCAATCAATCAATCAGGTGATGTTTGTGTTATCTGATCTTTTGAGTCTACCTAGCCTGAAAAAGTTAGAGATTTCCGAATTTCATTATTATTTTCCATGTTTTCTTTTTTTATAGAATTGAAATTTAATAGATTTCTAGATTCTTTCAATGCCATTATAACCTTTTTCGTTATTAAAAAAAATATTTTTGAATGTCAAATTAGTTCAAATTGTGTTCCAGGCAAAACGCTCTTCATTTGTTTTTACGTCTTAAAAATATATTTGTGGCACGCGCTAAAGAGCTCTGTGTTTATCCGCAGAGGGGCGATAGTCCGGTATTGTAACTGTTTCCACGAGATCGGATATTGGGTGCGAGACGACATACAGCAGAATCGAAAACACCGTTTGACAGATGCCGAGTGAGAATACGCCGTTTGCGGACGGCAAAGAGTAAAAGTGGCAGATAGAACAGGTATTCGTAAGTTTTTTAATTAAATGCCTACTGGAAAAATTGGCCAGAGTGAGAAGCCAGTGAAGTCAGATATTTTTTTAGCAAAATATCACCTATTTCGATTCGGTTTTTGATTTAAATGTTCAGTGGAAAATGGAAAATGTTTGACATTTTTTAAGAGATCTTTTTTTTTGATTTTGTGATAGAGTTGGAATCTCCATTCAGAGTTAGTCCTTAGAGACGCATGAGGTGACAAAATTTAGGTTAAAGTGCCTACAACATTAATGTTATTTTAATACTAATGAAGATTCAGTAATTATCTTGACCCATCTTCTCTGCATAGTCCAATACAAGCGAGAGGTTTTGATTAGCTGGACTGTTGATGACAATCAATACGAACGAACGAAGTCACAGGACTTAGTGAAAATATAAACAAGCTTTCAAATAAATTACTTGCCAAACTTTTTAATGTGAAAAACCTCGCAAAAATTCCTAAAGCGATATATTTGCAGTGCTGTATGTTATTATTCAGTACAAATAAAGTGGTTACTGTGTGTTTAAATTAACTTTGTGCTAATTTCAACTGGCACAGACTAAACAAGTCGGGAGAGGTCTTATTAGTTTGGAGAAAATTGTATTTTATGTTATGTACTTGATACTAATTTTAGACTTTTGACCAGTATACGTAGGTACTTAAGTACATTCATTGTAATTCGCAAGTGATAACAGTGTGCCTACCATGAGTTTACGTTAGGTGTGCTCGCTAGCGACTGCGTAAAAAAATGACATTTAAATGTATGACATATTATGCAGCGCCCCTAGCGGCTACTTTCAAGAAATAAAATCTTCATAGAATTTTTTGACGTATTCGCTAGCGAGCTCACCTAACGTAAACTCATGGTAGGCACACAGTACAAAAAAAGAGTATTTAAGTGTTTAAGTATATCCGTTGTCTAGTACCCATATAGTACAAGTTTTGTATGACTAGTTCTTTAAACAGACTTTCATTAGGTACTCTTCAAGTTAAGCCTTTCTTATCCTGAACCAGAAGTCCGTCTTTAAACAAAAACTTTAAACATCAAAAAGCTTCTGCAGCACAGCACCCTTAAAGGCCGGTAACGCACCTGTAACGCCCTTGGGTCTGCGGGTGTCTATGGGCGACGGTAATCACTTACCATCAGGTGATCCGTCTGCTCGTTTCCTCCTGTCACATAAAAAAACAGATTAAGTAAAACAAAAACGTATCAATCTAAAGTTAATTTCGCATTTGAAATTCGAGCATAGATAAAAATTCAATACCATACTTATTTGACGTTTTAATTACCCTCTTTTATTTTTCATTATTCCTTCCGACATCGCACTGGCACAAACAAAACGAATCCACTTAAAAACATCGGATAGAAGTAAATTATTTTTAGTGTAAACTCTGTAATGGCAGATCCGCAGTAAAATCTCTTTGAACCGCGCGTTTGTTTGATATAGCAACAATTTGGATGAAATGTTGCCAGTATAGGTCTGATTAAAATAATACAGTTTTACAACCTACACTCGCTTTGTGGAGTGATGGTGGTTAGAGGTTTTTAATAGCAGAATCTTTCGCTTTGATGAGTTAAGGACTGTAGTTTAAAAGGTATGGGAGTTGTTATGACTAAGGGTGAGTTGCACCACCTTAATGACTGTAACTATAACGGTAACCGGTGTTTTTTGTATGGAGTTTGACATATTTTTGACGTTTGTTAAAGTCAAAGTTAGATGGTGCAACCCAGCCTAAGTATTGAAGTAAGGTTTTCTTTAAACTGCCAAGAAATAAGAGACAGTAAGAATGTAGATAGACTATCGTTATTTATTATGATACAAGCTGAAAGTTTGTAAGTGCATGCTCCCAACCCAACATTGAACCATCATGAAGTTTGGGTTTATTTACTGTAAAATTACATAAAAAAGTACAAAGTTGGATTTTGGTAAGACCCATTTTCATCGTTTTTCCTATTCTGATACGATTCTTATAAGAAAAAGTTAGTTTATGAATTTCCCAGTTGTAAGTAGGTAAGCAAAATTATGATGTAAATTAAACCATACTAATTATCAGACCTTTTATGAATGAACTATTTCATTTTCTAAAAATAAACTCTGTAATTACGCGCTTCGATCAAAATCGACTTCGGTAAATCACGCTCTTCTATTTTTAGTTCCTTAACAGCTCAATAGATGGCGTTAGTAGTAGCTTGAAGTTGTGTTGTGGTGAGGCGAGCAAATAAATTAATGTTTATGTTTAATTTATTTTTATTTAATGTTTCATTAATGAATGTTAATTTTATGTATGCTAAAACTTGTTAACGTAGTCTGATTTATATTTACTTGCTGAAATAAAAACTTTGTAGGTATTTGTTTATTACATGCTTTTACATTTGTATGATCTCAGAATAAAATTACGCTGAATCTTAAATACTTATAAAGCGGTTTTTAAGTAACAGATTTTAATTTAGACTAACATTAATATGATATAGTAATTAGTAGGTTTAAAAGTTAGTTTAAAAATAACATCTGAACTTTAAGGAAAAAAAAAAAAAAAAAAAAAAATGTTGAGCAAATTACGACGAAATGTACCCAATATATAATAATAATAGTTGTGTTTAAATACTGAAGCAAACTAAACCCGCATTAGCTAGCTTAGACGCAGTTAGGTACGAGGATGCGGGCAAACACACGAAACGTTTGCTTTTGTAAAGTAAATCCCATCAAAAACAATACTTGTCAAAAAAACCAAGTCTCGCAACTCAGTTGTTCTACGGTAAAAAGTTGTGAGATCCATGTAATACCAAGTCCAGGCCAGGAAATCTTTAACGTTTTACATAAATATATTGACTTGGCCATCGCACTAAATAATTTAATTTACACGTGTTTTCATGCGATGGCCAAGTCAATATTTTATGTAAAACGTTAAAGATTTCCTGGCCTGGACTTGGTATTACATGGATCTCACAACTTTTTACCGTAGAACAACTGAGTTGCGAGACTTGGTTTTTTTGACAAGTATTGTTTTTGATGGGATCTACTTTACAAAAGCAAACGTTTCGTGTGTTTGCCCGCATCCTCGTACCTAACTGCGTCTAAGCTAGCTAATGCGGNTGAAAAATTTTACTCGACTTGGCGGTTGCACTACCGTGCCCCCAAATATTTTAGTTTTTCCTTGATTCATACACCAAACACTACTTATATTCCAAATTTGAAGCTTCTAGGTCTGCTAGAAGTGCCTTAGAGTTTTGATGATCGGTGAGTCAGTCAGTGAGTCAGTCAGTGAGTCAGTGAGTGACAAAATTAAGTAACTTTGACCCGTTATAATTCTTAAACTACTGGTTCAAATTGAATGAAATTTTAAATATACCGTGTCTTTACAATTCCTGCATAGCTAATGAAAATTCAGCCTTCTAGTTTTATCCACAACGAAGTTACAGGCGGTCGAAAATGGCCTGAATTGCTTCGAGAAAAGGATGGTACGGCCGTGCCGCTTTTTTGCTCGACTTGGTGGGGGCACTGCCGTGCCCCCAGATGAAATCAGCAATGCGCTTAAAGTTTTGCAACTACGCGGTTCAACCCAGCTCGGATTAACGGGATCGAGTGGATCTAGCGAGCTGCGGTCACGTAGGCATGTGCACTTGTACGTATGTAGCGTGTAGCGCCTTACGTAACGTGCGTAGTCTTGTGTTTACAGTGGCCGGCCCGAGCGATGTCGCTTGTCCCCACTGCGCATCGATCCGCTCCGCCCAGCGCTCGCTCCTCCCACCTGCCGCGCCCGCGCCCCGCGCGCCCCCCTGGCCTTTGTCGCGCGCCGCCCGCGCGCGGTCACCTGTGTCGCACGTCCTCAGTCGCAAAGCGGCCGCGTCGCGCGCTACCCGCTTCGCACTACGCGGTATGACAGTGACGTGATGGAAGGCAAAGAGTACGGTGCGGTTCCCGGCTTGCCGGCCGGATTGGACTATTTCATGATGCCGCGCGTCTGCCAGCCCGCGCCCCAGTTCGACTTCAGGAAGCTCGGCGCCAGCTTCAGCGGCCGGGACGACGACAGGAGCGACGAGCGCCGCTCGCCCGAGTACTCCGAGCGCCGCGAGCCCCCGCCGGCGCCCTGGCCGCTCGGCCTCGGCGTCCAGTTCGTCAACCCCGCCACGGGGAAGAAGAGGGTGCAATGCAACGTCTGCCTCAAGACCTTCTGCGACAAGGGCGCGCTGAAGATCCACTTCTCGGCGGTGCACCTGCGGGAGATGCACAAGTGTACTGTGGAAGGGTGCACCATGATGTTCAGTTCGCGCCGGTCCAGAAACAGACACAGTGCTAACCCTAATCCGAAGTTGCATTCGCCGCACGTGAGGCGCAAGATCTCGGCGCACGACGGGCGCTCGGCGCAGCCGTTCCCGCTGCTGCCGGCGCTGGCGCGGCTGCCGCTGCCGCCGCCGGCGCTGCTGCCGCCCGAGCTGGCCGCGCGCCTGCCGCCGCCGCTCGCGCCGCCCGGGCCCGCCCCGCTGCCGCCGCGAGTGCCTCTCGACGACCTCCGCAATTTCAGTGAAATAGAAAAGATGTACAGAAAAATCCCTCCGCCCGAGGAGCCGTCCCGCGGCGCGTTAGATCTCGTTAAACCTTCCGCCGCTCTCGACGAGGACTCGATTAATTGTAGTGAAAATAATTATGACGTTTCCGATGATGAGAAGGAAAAATGTGAGGACCGAACCGAATCACCGGTGACCGAAAGACTAAATTACGACGACGAGCCTGAAGATTTGACTGTAAATAAAAATAAGATTGATGCCAAACCCGCCGCGACCCAGCCCGAGGCCGGCGCCCGTAGCGACCCCACCGCGACCGACGATAAGTCGTCTCTAGTTCCCAACAAACGCAAGCGAAAAAGTGGCAATCCCACCCGGTGTTCTCAAAACAACGAATACAGTGTATCCGATGAAGAGTATCACGGTGATCTGTTTAGAAACTTGTCGACGCCCGGCTCGAGTCGCGCCGACGACGAGCCGTTGTCACTGAAAAAACAGAAACCGGAAAAGTGGGAGCCATTTCAGAACGGCGAGGAAGCAACTGTGGACTCGGAATCGGTGACGCGTGTGAAGGCTGAAAGTGATTCTGATGACGAGTCGAGTGCACCGAGCGTGGTGCGCGAGGGGCTGCGGCTGCGCTCGGACCTGTACACGCCGAGCGACAGCGGGAGCGACCTGCACGCGATGGAGGAGCGCCTGGCCCGAGCGCGCTCGCCCTCCGCCAGCAGCGACAAGACCGACGACCGAACTGATATCAACGATCTCGACATCCCCATAGATGACGAGAACCCCGATCGCTGCACCGCATGCAGGAAAGTATTTCAAAACCACTTCACGCTGCGCATGCACTATAGAAACGATCACTTGAAGCTACTTCACCCGTGCGACGTGAACGGCTGCGACGCCGCCTTCCCCTCGCGGCGGAGTCGAGACAGGCACAGCTCCAATGTCGACTTACACCGGCGACTGTTGTCCACGGGCTCACCGGACACCCGGGAGCAGAGACCGGGATTGGAGGTCAACACGGAACTGTTAAACAAGCTTTACGCAGATATAAAAGGACTGGCATCGACGCTGGAAAGTTTGAGATATGGAAACGAGGAAGCGGCACAGCTGCCGAGTTACGTTACAGAGACGATGAAGTTTTACAGTCGTAACTTGAGCGCGCTGCAGGCGGGGTTGTTTCCCCAGTTTGGAGACCGGGGGTTTTTTCCGGCCCCTTTTCTGATGGGTAACGGGGTCCCGCAGGCCGGTGGGGGCCCGTACGGGGCGCCCGCTGGGGCGCAGTCAGCCCGAGAGTCGTTGTCGCCGCTGTCGGCGTCCTCGCCGCCGGTTATTTCGCCGGGCAGACTGGACGCAGCTCACGGGAGGCCCCGGGATGACGCCAAACTGCTTTTTCGGGAGACCTCCGAGTCCTTCAAGAAAATGACTTCGCTGTGTGAGCGCCAAGAGCAGCTGTACCAGCACCACGTGCCGGTGTCGTGACGGGGCCGCCCCGGCGCCCGCCCGTCCTGGTGATACCTCACTTCCCGAAGCTAATGGCGCGCGATAGACTGTACATTATTTAATTGTTAATAATTTTAATTGTGTTAATTCTATTTCGTATTTCGTTTTGTATTTTCTTGTGATATTTAGACAAATATATGGTAATAATCGATCCCACGAACTGTAAGTTATAGGGATAGTCCGCTTGGTGACGAGTCTTTTGTGACGCGATGTGCAATACGGATTCGAATATTATAAATATTAATGGACTTGCGTACGATATGGTATCGTGTAGAGTATTCGTAATCGATGTTGAAAGTAAACGTTATAATGATCAGCTTCATTTATTGTTCTGGCGCAATAAACTCATTGAGGAAAATGTACAATTGTTTTTGTTACCTGTGGAGTCTCGGTGAGTCGTGCCGAATCGGAGATAATCTGGTTATGGCTTGTTGTTAACAAAGCCCACTTTACGACGCTTTGTGGGGAGGCATTGGGACGGAAACTAACATGCATCTGACTGCCCGTAATTATAACATAGACAACATTCTTCGCAGCATAATAACTTATTTCGGCTTTGTTATTAACAAAAAACATTTAATCTTCTTTACGATGCTAATAACCTTTCTCAAAATTTAATAACCTCAGAATTGGTGTAATTAAAATAGTAACATAGCCGATTATATTTTGGTCGTAAATTATAAATATTTCATCTCATAAAGTAACAGTTTTAAATTTAGTGGCAGATCAACTGAGCTTTTTAAATATTGAATTCTTAATAAAATATGCGATATCAATTGGTTATTATGAATAGTAATAGAGTAGTCGAGTTTGATGAATACTAAATGAGATCAAACAGTAGCTTTTTGATTATTCAAATTTATTACTGAATGATAATATTATGGAGAAATGATTTGGTATTCAACGATTTAATTTGAGGCTGTGATCGGGGATTAACTATTGATAGCAATAGATTAAACTTATTATAAAAGCCAATAAGAAAAAGTATGCAGAAAAAGTTTTTAGTGCCTAACAAAAACTAATTTAAGTAAAATAGGAGCAGAATTCAAGAAAGAATTAGTAAGTAGGTATAGGTAACTAACATATTTAGCAAACAGATTAGTTTTAAAAGAAGCAAATTGAGTGTAGTCATTGATTTTAATGTAAGACAACTGTTGCAGCTAGTATAGTGACATTAGGGATTAATCCTCAGTTGTCACATCCCACGTGATAGGAAAAGACCGACAAAATTTTTCTCAAAATGTATTAAGACAGATAAATCGTCTGAAAAAGTTTTCAAGAAGCATTTAAGATTACAGTATCAAAAGTTTGTATCACCCATACGATTTTTTGTCATATCGCTAGTTACTTCACTTAAAATCGACAAAGGAATGCGCACTTGGGACCAGTTGACCACATTGACCTCGGGCCGAACTCAAAAAAATCTTCCTCAAACCAAGAACTGTAATTATCCAAGTCGTCTGTCCATGCCGTGAGAATATCACACTAATTGTTAGACCTGTTACGATTTAATAACAGGGCGACGTCCAAAATGCTAATTTGTAACATTTTCCCAGGTTGGAGTGCCGTAAAAAATGGCTGACATAATGGTCACATAGGGCTGTCGTTAAATAGGAAATAGTAATTAAATTGGCTTGACGGCGAGGAATTTCTGAGCACAACCGTGTAAGCCAAAGTTTAAAGTGCTCAGAACCAGTTGTCTTTAAAAGTCATTATCATAATCTTTTCACCCACTGTTGAACAATAGGCCTCCTCCAATGATTTCCATATTGCCCGTTTGGTAGCGGTCTGCATCCAGCGCCTTCCTGCTATCTTTATGAGGTCATCGGTCCACCTTATGGGTGGACGCCAATATTAATATCCACCTTTAATAGTCGCAGGAATTTCTGAAGAAAAAACTCAAATGAAGTCGAATTATAATTTCATAAATAATATTAGGGCTAAATGAAAATTATTTTCCAGTATTAATTAACTACGTTACCAACCCTACTTTACCAAGGATCTGCAATTTTTTTCCGGTGCTAATGACATGTTGTTTGACAAAACGTTACACAGGATTTAAGGAACCATTTGTATATTTAATTGCTTAGTTTAAGGATAGATTACACCGTGTCAAGTCGGTCGATTGATGGAGGTTTTGGATTCGTTTACGTTAACGTTAATTTCGTCGTGTCATTACTAAAGGTGGTAGTTTTTTTTAGGATTTTTTCTTTTTAAATGATACAGATGTTGTGATGAGTGATGGTCCCAGCAAATGAAAACTTTTTGTTTATAAACTGTATGTATAAACACCTTTAATTGGCTGAATAACAAGACCTATTACGGTAGCTTCAAGAAACGCGTAGGTACAGTTTTTCGCGTTTTTTCTTGCTGAGTGATTGATGACTCATGAATAAAATATTTTAATATTTTTTACTTTTAATTTAAGCATGGTAAATAATTAAAAACGACAAGCAATGGCTTGGTTCTTATTATAAAAGTTTACGGCGCGCAGTCAACAGATGGCGTTAGAAGTATACCTACGAGGGTTTAATAGAACTGGAACAATCCTATTCAATAGATACCATCTAGTCAATGAATACTAAGTAAATGAGTTTTAATTAGGTACATTAATGTTTTTTTCACTACTTGAGGCTGTAAAGATTGTATCTGTGATAGTAGCAAACGTATTCGAATTCTTGAAATTGTGTAGGCTTTTATCTAATAGATAAAAACGGCACGCAAGCATTCGATCCGCTGCCTGGTGAATTTTTTCTTCCATTGATATTTTAAAACTTTGCATTACAGAACATTATCAGACGACTAATTTCACAAAAAATCATTTATTTTAGAAATGCCAGATATAATTAGTTTAAGTACTTCTAAAAGACCTAAAGCCTAAAATAAACAGTGATGAAAATTCATGCTTAAAAGCTTTGGTATCATGTCGACTAACTTATATCGGTTTGAGTTAAATTAATTTTTTATGTGTTTTTCACATGAATTCAAATTAAGTACGAGTAACTTTCTGAAAACACTAACACCTTATAAGTCCTTAAAATTACTAAAGATTAATTTAATCTGCTATTCTTTACCAAGTAGGATAATATTAAGTCTTGATCTTTTCTAATAGTTATAATTATTTTTTATTTATTTTATTTTTCTTTATTAAGGAAACAAACAGCATGAATTGATACATGTGAACCTAAAATTATATTGAAATCAACCACTGTGAAGCTTAAGATCATTTCATAATTTAGTTAAATTATACACCAAATTAATATTGAAGTTGTACACACAAGGGGTCTCAAGATCCCGTCTTGCCACTAAACACACAACTGCAATGGAATAGTTCCAGTATAATCTAAGTAGACAACGCCCGGGGGCACGCTAAGTCAGTTTGTCAAGGAGGTAGGTACAGTCAGCAACAAAAGTTGATGCATGCACTTATAAATCCTTTCTGCTGTTAGATTGATTTTAAGAAAAAAAGGTGTTTAAACATGTTTTTTTCTTTAAAAATGTATTGCTGCAGTTAAAAACGTTGTCAAAATATTTTCATAACTTTTTTACTAAGGGGAAACAAGAACCCAAAAGTGTGATATTATTATATGTCACAATATTTTTCATGTTTTCGGTTTCAGATTTCAGATCTAATTTTAAGCAATCAATGAAATGTTTTTGATTTTTAAGGTGTTTAATAACTGCAATAATTTTCCTAGACAATGCACTGGATCGTCATTTCTGGCGATGCCACATTCTATTGCTTAAGCGAAGTATTCCTCGAAGCGCACCCAGTTTGATGAAATCTACTTTTGATGCTGACTGTACTTCATTAACTGGCATTTGACAAAGTACACGGACCCCAATCTGTGCCTATGAAGGCGTGTCATTGTGGGTTAATTGTTTTAAGTTATCATTACCCTTGAGTTAACTGTTACGATGTCTGCAGTTTATTATTACAATAGGATTTACTTAAGAAATGTTACTAAATCGTAGGTTTGTAGTACAAACAACTTTCTTTTGCACAAAATTTTGCACGATTTGAACATTTCGGTATTTTCAAGGCGAGAGTGAATAGGCACTTACAGGGCAGATATGTACCATCCTAGACAGCATCTCACTTAACACCAGGTGCGATTGCAGTCAAATACCTGCCTTGTCATGCATAAAAAAAACTTCATCAAAATCAGTTTATAATATAGTTAGACATGAAGCACTATTCATAGATTATGAGGGCTTTTTCCCGCAGAAACATCCCGTTTTTGCAGTATCCTGTTTAGTAAGTATATGTGTTTTAATATAACATTCACACAACATTCCATTTGCAGTGTCCCGCAAAACCGATCCATGCGAATTTGGATTTCGATTACAAACAAACACTGTCTTGTGTGTTCATACAACACAGTCGAGTTTAGTGGGTTAAGGATTACTGGATAATCGAACCTACTTTTTAAGCATTAGTTTGATAAAAAACGTTAGTTTTCAATAAACATTAGAAAAAGAAATTCTTGCAATTTTCCGACAACATTATTGTAATATCTATTGTTATTTAAGTAGTTTATGGCACCTAAGTCGAATTGTTTTGGTATTTCGACAAGTCGCATGCATATTTAACTCGAAGGGACTAAGTTTACCCCATTTATTAATTAGGGTCTGATAAACGACAAGGTCGAGACCCCAATTTGTGAACTTTAAGCGTACATCATTATAATAAACTAGCTTTGGCCCGTAGCTTCGCCCGCGAGAATTTCGGCCTGTCACAGTTTTTAGTACACGTGGGGCTTAAAAAACCGAGATAAGTATAAGTTTTCCTGGGTCTCAACCTACATTATTTACAATATTTATGTTACATTAAGTAGTTCACTATTTATGGATTTCAAATAAAATGTATTTACAGATAAGTACTTACTTAAAAATCTCTCATAAGTAGATATGCTTATACTCTTATACTTTATCTCAAACGTAGATTCTTTCAGTATTGGTCAGAGTAGTCAGTAACATCAGTAGTCTCTCGAAAAGTGCTAGGTCGTGGGTTCGAGTCCCATCAAAGACAGTCAATTTTTCAGCTGAAAAATCAGGTTTGAAACTTACCTGTTACATTATTTTGGGTTCTATTCTATATGACATCAAAACGGCTTCAGTAAAGCTAACACAAAGTAGCTAATCCTTAATTACGCTTGACAAAAGCGTACAAAGACACGCCTCGGGCCTCGTCTTAATACAGGGTGGCAAAAATTGGCGGGTTAATTATTAACACACAGTTTACAACGTTTGAACTTAGTACAGTCGACAGCATATCAGGCTTTACATCTTTGTTGCAAAATATCACCTATTAAGGATACATAAGATTTAGCTTGAGCTCGTGACATTCAGCCTTAGGAAGTCTTGGGTTCGATTTTCAGGTACAAAAATGAAACATCACTTTTTGTTAGTAGGAATTTATTCCCAGTTTGGTAAAGATATTACAGACACTTTATTCGCGCTCCTTTTTTATTGAAAATCAGGTAAAAAATTTGACATAAGGTAAACACTACTAAAAGTTAGTCACAGATCAGATTCAATACACAATGTGTTTATTGCTCCCACAATGATAAAAACAGGTTTGTTACAGTAGGGATTAATCAAGGACCTTTAAAGTTGCTGCAAATTCACTAAGACTTCTTCCGCCTCTTCTTACAAAATCAACAAAAACACGTCGCAGAATTTTCTCACAGATTATCCAAACGACAAGCGACATCCCTCCTTTGACCGCCAAAACACATATAATCCTCAGAATTCGTTATTAACTTAAATCTTAAGGAACCCCGAGTCAACAGAACCGGAGGGCACACTTTAATCTCAGGAGTCTTGTCTCCTCCAACCAAAGTGAGAATAACTAATGATTCTTTTAATCTGTAAGAAAATCGACTTCAAAGTAAAGTCTTCCGATGCCAAAGGGCACGTATTTTTTTAATTATTTACCGTAACAGACTAATCTTCCAGGAAACTCAAAGGTTTCGTTT